>NC_034191.2:53767262-54067262 GCF_002021735.2 Oncorhynchus kisutch | reverse complement strand
GTACTCTTGACATGGCATACATATTTTGATGCATGCAGTATAATCTAAATGTATAACAATTGATACAGTTCCTGCTGACATAATGTGACATTACCCGATGGCGTACAAAAAGCTTTTGTTTTAGGGCCTTTGTCTGGCTCTTTAACCTTCTCAGTTTGATTACCTGAGCCAGCTGCACCAGACAGATTTCTTTGGCTTGGAGAGCTAACTGCATTTACCATCAATGATATAGCACAGTGCTTAAGCATTCGGACGGCAGAAACGTTGGATCTAATCTTAGTAACGTGAAAGAGAGTGAGTCTTTATTGATTCTGAACTAGAGGGGCAACAATGCGGCATTTCCATCTAATGGGATTGTGTTCTTTGTTTGAAAACAAAAATACACCTTTGACATGACTTTTTTCATTCACAATCAAACAATCCATCTCCGCCTGCATCTCGCAACGTTGGCCTCCTAATGCTGTCTGCCTCCTTACCTGTGAGAGATAGCCCTGAAGCGTTAGTTGATTGTTACCCATGCTTCCAAAATTACATCTTTTTAATTTCACCCGGCACTTGTCGAGATTGTTATCTGTGATTTCTGAGATTGCTTCCTTTGATTGGTTTGTCTCCAGGCAGCTTCGGATTGCCTTCAGTAATAATGTGTCACTTTTCATGTATTATTTTAGAGAAACTTGTTGAAATACACAGTGAGAGACAGTGGCTGGATTATAGAAAAAAACGCCCAGGGCTCCACTCAGTTTATTATTCATTTCTAATGCAATATAAGCCCTTTTCCACAGAAGCTTTGAAGATGTGTATCCTTGATTGCACTTGCCAAAGAATACTCTCTCCAAGCCTGCCTCCCAAATGGTACCCTTACATACACAGCAAATGCTTAGGTGTTAAAGGCCCCGAACAGTCATTCTGATTCCCATGTAAAATAGCCTTTTGAGTGACTAAAATATCATCCATAATATTTTTTTGATAGAAATCCTCAAAATATGAGAATTATTTTTTTCTAACTACCAAGAAGTTTGAAAAGACAGGCTGAGTGGGCGGGGAGCTTTTATTCATGAGCTCTCCTTGACTGGTGGCTCTTTGAAATGCATGAGTGAAGCAACTTGGATGCAGTGACTTAGTATGGCAGTAAAATCATCTCAAGTCAATTTGGTGATGCATAAAGTAACTCAAACAACATTGAAATTGCATCACTGATGGAAACAATGTTTTATACGTCTCCCATTTGGTATGTCTCTTGTGATGCAGTTTACAGAAGCACTGACGGATGTAATGACTTGACAACTGCAGCTGAGGAACTAGCTAACACCAGACACAGATGAAAGTGGAATCATATAACTAGCTTTGTCATATATTAATAGGGTCAACTTTGTACCTTTTTATGCGTGAGTTCCAAATATCTATACTCGTCGCCCCAGCGTGAGTTTTTTTATGCGTGTGATATCAGAATGCACTCGCTGTTCCAAAATGTGTTTGTTACTTACGCAACAGGACAGTTAACCTGCGCTGCAGTCAAACCAAGGCATGCTGCCTGCTATCTATAGGCTACGTTCCAATTTGTCAATTTCTAATTATTTTCTAACAAGTTTGATTTTCTAACAACAGTTTGAACTGAGGTGTGTTCTGCCTACACATTAATTCACATAAGAAGTAACCCATTCCACTGTTGGAGAGCCCAAGCACTTCCCCAGTGTATCCTCAGATCAAGTATGAAGACATTGCTCAGAACAGGCCTTATTTTCTGCATATCGTTTCTACTGTAGCATACCATATGTACTTTTTTTTTCTTTTTACCTTTATTTAACTAGGCCAGTCAGTTAAGAACTAATTCTTATTTTCAATGACGGCCTAGGAACAGTGGGTTAACTGCCTGTTCAGTGGGTTAACTGCCTGTGCAGAACAACAGATTTGTACCTTGTCAGCTCGGGGGTTTGAACTTGCAACCTTCCGGTTACTAGTACAACGCTCTAACCACTAGGCTACCCTGCCGCCCTGTACTGTATGTATAGAGCATAATGTATTTACTCTTTACTGTATTTACTGTTTTGTTCTCAATGTTCTCAAGTACTGATGACAAATCATGCATTCTGATTCTTGCATTGATTGTAATGGACACGTGATATGTGTAAAATACTTTTTCGAAGGTTGCACTGATTATGATGAGCTAATGCTAAGCTATTTTCCAGTTATGCATGGCGCCATGTTCGTTGACATCATACAAATCATTCTGGTTATCATGTAATCTGTCAGACCAAAGATGTTATGAAAAACAAAGTGAAGGGATAGTTCACTCGACTGACTTATGGTGCTTTCAAGACAACTGGCAACTCTGAAAAACACAAGGTCAAATCACGACGTCAGTGATCTTCAGGCCGGAAAGTAGAAGTTCTAGAAAGAGGCACGAGTTCCCGAATTGGAATTCCAAGTTGGATGACTGTTCAAAAATAGTTTTCCCAGTCGGAGCTTGATTTTTTCAAAGTTCCCAGTTGTCTTGTACACACTGAAATTGGAAGTTGGCAATTTCGAGCTCCCAGTTGTTTTGAACACGGCTTCAGATTGTAACTATGGTACCTCAGGGTTGCCAGCTCAGACCCCCCCCTCCAGGGGTTTTATTTTTATTTAACGTACAAACTTCTCCTGTGTTTACCACCCATTTATTGATCCCCCATCACAGTAAATATCACCATATTTCCCCACTATACCTTCCCCCATTTCTACCATACAAAATGCATATTTCTCTCAAATTTTGTGTACACTTATTTTACATCCCTGTTAGTGAGCGTTTCTCCTTTGCCAATATAATCCTTCCATCTGACAGATGATCATTACACAGGTGCAACATGTGCTGGGGACAATAAAAGGCCACGCTATAATGTGCAATTTTAATTTTGAGGGAGCGTGCAACTGGCATGCTGACTCCAGGAATGCCCACCAGAGCTGTTGCTAGAGAATTGAATGTTCCTTTCTCTACCATAAGCCACCTCTGATGTCATTTTTGATAATTTGGCAGTACGTCCAAGATTAGCTGGCTAATCACTAGCACATGGGCTTGAAAGATTGTTGATGAGACCTGTGTTAATTTTCTATAGCCTAATGCCTGCTACAAGAAGTTAGTCATTATTAGTGAATGTGCATGGTTCTAGTTAAATTCGAAACAAAACATTTCATATTCATAGACAGACTTGAAAGACAGAACAGTGATAATTGCAAAAAAAGCTGGTTAAACTATTTTGATGAAATAATACAATTGTTAATGGGTCTTATGTTCAGACCCTTTCCCTTTTTCCACATGTTATTACACTACAGCCTTATTCAAAAATTGCTTATATTAACTGTTTTCCTTATCAAACTACACACAATACCCCATAACTTGATTTGAGTCCACCTAAATTAAATTGATTGGACATGATTTGGAAAGGCACACACCTGTCTATATAAGGTCCCACAGTTGCAGTGCATGTCAGATCAAAAACCAAGCCATAAAATTGAAGAGATTGTCTGTAGAGCACCGAGACAGGATTTTGTTGAGGCACATATCTTGGGAAATGTACCTAATATGTTCAGCAGCATTGAAGCTCCCTAAGCACACAGTGGCCTCCATAATTCTTAAATGGAAGAAGTTTGGAACCACCAAGACTCTTCCAAACTGAGCAATCGGGGGAGAAGGGCCTTGTTCAGGGAGTTGACCAAGAACCTGATGGTCACTCTGACAGAGCCTCAGAGTTCGTCTGTGGAGATGGGAGAACCTTCCAGAATGACAACTATCTCTGCAGCACTCCACCAATCAGACCTCCATGGTAGAGTGGCCAGACAGAAGCAGCTGGAATCAAGGGAAAGATGAACAGAGTAAAGTACAGAGAGATACTTGATGGAAACCTGCTCCAGAGCGCTCAGGACCTCAGACTGGGGTGAAGGTTCACCTTCCAACAGGACAACGACCCTAAGCACATACAGCCAACACATCGCAGAACTGGCTTTCGTGTCTCTGAATGTCCTTGAGTGGCCCAGCCAGAACCTGGACTTGAACCCAATCGAACATCTCTGGTGAGACCTGAAAATATCTCTACAGTAACGCTCCCCATTCAACCTGACAGAGCTTGAGAGGATCTGCAGATGAGAATGGGAGAAACTCCCCAAATACAGGTGTGCCAAGCATGTAGAGTCATACTAAAAGAAGACTCAAGGCTGTTATCACTGCCAAAGGTGCTTCAACAAAATATTGAGTTAAGGGTCTGAATAGTTATGTTATTGTTATATCTCTGTTTTTTATTCTTAATACATTTGCTAAATTTTCTAAACGTTTTCTTTGTCATTATGGGGCATTGTGTGTAGATTGATGTAAAAAAACATTTAAATCAATTTTAGAATAAGGCTGTAACGTCACAAAATGTGGACGAAGTCATGGGATCTGAATACTTTCTGAATGCACTGTAGATTTAGGCTAGGTTTTTCTTCACAAACCCTGAAATCATGAAATTATTGCATTATGTTTGAAATGCAGTGTATTTGTCTTTAATTGTTCAACACTTGTTTAGAGAAAACAAATAAGGAGATGTATATTTATCTTTAATCACCCATAAATTTGATATGATGTTTTTAGGTCATATCACCCAGCCGTAATTTGTACTCCTTTATGAAGAAATACAATTATTTTTTAAGGTTTGCATGGCACAGTGCACTAGCTTGCAAAGTCATACATACAGGCACCCCATAGTGCCGGAAGACGTGTGTAAACAGGGCCTCCGCAGTTGGTAGGGCCGTAGGGAGACCGGGCAAAGGGAGGAGATGACAGGACAGGATCGTGGTGTTACTCTGTGAAGGTAGAAAATCGGTTAGGAAAACCACCGACAGATGCGACCACCGGGTAAGGGTTGTAACTTACCCCTGGGCAGGTGTCTAGGAGCCTTGCACTGGGCGCACACTGAGCAGGAGGAAACATAAACCCTCACGGCCTTAGCTAAAGTGGGCCACCAGTATCTCCCTTCAAGCCCACCGTCCGACAGATCCCAGGACGAAAAGAGGCGGGTGACGTGTGGGCCCAATTGATCAGTCGGTCGCGGACAGCAGACGGAACGTACAGACGCCCAGCTGGACACTGAGGGGGAGCGGGCTTTGCACGTGATGCCCGCTCAATGTCCGCGTCCAGCTCCCACACTACCGGCGCCACCAAACAAGAGGCTGGGAGTATGGGAGTGGGATCCATGGACCGCTCCTCTGTGTCATACAGCCGGGAAAGTGTGTCTGCCTTAACGTTCTGTGAGCCTGGTCTGTAAGAGAGGGTAAACACAAAACGGGTGAAAAACATGGCCCACCTTGCCTGGCGAGGATTCAGTCTCCTAGCCTCCCGGATGTACTCCAGATTGCGATGGTCCGTCCAGATGAGAAAAGGGTGTTTAGCCCCCTCAAGCCACTGTCTCCACGCCTTCAAAGCCTTGACTACAGCCAACAGCCCCCGGCCCCCACATCATAGTTTCGCTCCGCCGGGCTGAGCTTCTTTGAGAAGAAGGCACAGGGGCGGAGCTTCAGTGGCGTACCCGAGCGCTGAGAGAGCACATCTCCTATCCCAGCCTCAGATGCGTCCACCTCCACTATGAACGGTAAAGAGGGATCCAGATGAGCCAACACAGGAGCCGAGGTAAACAGAGCCTTCAGGTGCCTAAAAGCCCCGTTTGCCTCAGCTGACCACTGCAAGCGCACCGGGCCCCCCTTTAGCAGTAAGGTAATGGGAGCAGCTACCTGACCAAAACCCCGGATAAACCTCCGGTAGTAGTTGGCAAACCCTAAGAATCGCTGCACCACCTATACCGTGGTGGGAGACGGCCAATTACGCTCGGCTGCAATGCGGTCACTCTCCAGCTCCACACCTGACGTGGAAATACGATGCCCTAGGAAGGAGACAGACTGTTGGAAGAACAGGCATTTCTCAGCCCTGACGTACAGGTCATGCTCCAATAGGCTAATAAGTACTTAGCACACCAGGGACACATGCTCCGCGTGTAGCGGAGTATATCAGAATGTCAATGATATACACCACTACACCCTGCCCGTGCAGGTCTCTGAAAATCTTGTCTACAAAGGATTGGAAGACTGATGGAGCATTCATCAACCTATACGGCATGACGAGGTACTCATAGTACCCTGAGGTGGTACTAAATGCCGTCTTCCACTCGTCTCCCTTTCAGATACCCACCAGGTTGTACGCACTCCTGAGATCCAGTTTCGTGAAGAAGCGCCCCACGTGCATTGACTCAATCGCTGTAGCGATAAGAGGCAGCGGGTAACTGTACCTCACCGTGATTTAATTGAGACCTCGATAATTCATACACGGGCGCAAACCTCCATCCTTCTTCTTCACAAAAAAGAAACTCGAGGAGACGGGTGGAGTGGAGGACTGAATGTACCCCTGATGCAGGGATTCGGAGATATATGTCTCCATAGCCACCGTCTCCGCTTGCGACAGGGGGGACACGTGACTCCTGGGAAGTGCAGCGTCTACCAGGAGATTTATCGCACAATCCCCCATCTAAGGGGGTGGTAATTGAGTTGCCTTCTTTTTACAGAAAGCAATAGCCAAATTGGCATATTCTGGGGGAATGCGCAAGGTGGAGACCTGGACTGGACTTTCCACCGTAGTAGCACCAACGGAAACCCCTAAACACCTACGTACCTGAGCACTCTCGCGACCACCCCGTGAGAGTCCTCTGTGGCCAAGAAACAGTGGGGTTATGACAAGCTAACCAGGGTAGGCCCAGCACCACGGGATATGCAGGAGAGTTAATAAGACAAATACTAATCTTTTCCTTGCCTCCCTGATAAACCCTGACCCTATCTAAGGCGTGAACGGGGAGGGGCACATCCACGGGAACAATGGGGGTCCCTAAGCTATGAGCTAACACTTTATTAATAAAATTCCCAGCCGTGCCTGAATCTACTAGCGCCTTATACTGGGAACGCGGGTAATAATTAGGAAAAGTGACAGACATAAACATATGTGCAACAGAGGGCTCTGGGTGAGAATGGTGCCTATTCACCTGGGTTAACACCAGAGCGCCCTGCCTGCTGCCTCGATTCCCAGAGGAACCAACCCGGCACCAATCAGCAGTGTGACCTCTGTGACCACATATGGTCCTCCTGTTTCCCTGTGCACCGTCCCTCCCAGCTCCATGGGTATCGGAGAGGGGGTACGGGAGGATGGAACAACCAGACCCCAATCTGGACGTCCACGAGTAGCCAGCAGTTTGTCCAGCCGGATGGACAGGTCCACCAGCTGGTCGAAGGTGAGGGTGGTGTCTCTGCAGGCCAGCTCCCGATGGACGTCCTCGCGTAGACTACAGCGGTAATGGTCGATCAGGGCGTGTTGCTACATCCAGCGCCAGCAGCCAGGGTCCTAAACTCCAGAGCAAACTCCTGGCCTCTCCTCGTCTCCTTCCTCAGATGGTAGAGGCGCTCACCCCCCGCTCGACCCTCGGGTGGGTGGTCGAATACCGCCCAGGAAACGGCGGGTGAACTCCTCAAAATGGTCCAATGCCGCATGTCCCTCTCCACACACAGCGCTGGCCCACTCCAGGGCTTTCCCGGTGAGGCACGAGACAAGGGAAAAACTCTTCTCAAGGTCCGATGGAGTTGGGTGGACCGTGGCCAGGTAAAGGCTTAGTTGTAGGAGGAAACCCTGGTAGTTGGCAGCACTTCCGTCGTACCCCTGTGGCATGGATAGATGGATAGACGGATCCCACTGTGTTCAGGGGGGAAAGGGGCGCTCAGGATAGACCGGTGGAGGCGTTGGAAAAACTCCCTGTTTCTCCCAGCGGTCCATATTCTGGACAACGCGATCCATGGCGGCGCTCAGATGGTAAATCTTCTCCGTATGTTACTGGACGCGCTCCTCCATCTCCAAGGCTGGGGTTCCTTCTCCTGCTGACTTCATATATTGGAGAGAGAGATTCTGTCATCGAGGTGTGTATATGTGGCAGACGCTGGAGAATCGAACTTGATATAATGGAGTAGTCTTATAACTTAAAAACACAGCTCCAAAACCATAATACATAATCAAAGCAAAGTGGGTATGAGGACCCGACACGCACCAATACAAACTAGATCATCAACAAACAAACAATCTCTGACAAGGACATGATGGGAAACAGAGGGATAAATACACAACAGGATAATGAATGCGATTTTAACCAGGTGTGTAGGAAGACAAGACAAAAACCAATGGAAAATGGATCAATGATGGCTAGAAGACCGGTGACGTCGACCGCCGAGCACCGCCCGAAAAAGGAGAGGCATTGACTTCGGCAGAAGTCGTGACAGGCATAGGCGGATGTGGTGGATTGAGACGCAGCCCATGCAAAAAATATATCTTTAGCTTTAATTGACAGATTTTTTTATGTGATTTAAAAAAAACTATGTTAATTAAATTGACAAATGGGTGCATTAATAGACTCCTAAAGATTGATTTAAGATTCACAGTGTTGATTTAATTTAACACTGGTTCCAGTGTGTACTGTTTATGGTCTCATTTTTCAGTGTTAATTTAACACTCTCAGTATTGATTTAACACTCTCAGTGTTGATTTAACACTGGAGAGTTTGCTGTGTAGTGCACTGCCCTATTGGCTCTAGTCAAAAGTAGTGCACTATATAGGGAATTGGTTGCCATTTGGGACATTAACTAAGACAATTTCTTAATTGTGCCTCTCTTTTATTTGGACTAGATAATGTCTTAGACTGAAATTGATAATCAATTGTGAGTTCCCTGTCCACCTGCATGCAGAGCAATCAGGGTAGTCAAACACACATGATCGCAATAATACTACTTTTATTTTTCTTTGTCTTTTCTATTTGTGCCAATGTTCATATCACTGTACAAGACATGTGCTCAGTATTATAATGCATGACATTGACCATGTCAGGACAGTGCCATGTAATTGTGTGCAACTATGATTATAACCAATGCTGTTCAAATAATCATTTTTTATTCAATACCATAGGCTGCATCTCATTTTCTACAAATAAAAGAAAACTCACTGCCAAATGCTTGAAGGGTAAATCCAAAACGGCATACAAGGCTATTTTAGCCATTGTATACCTTTCTTGCTTTGACCTCCCTTTCGAATTTCTAATTTGATATACTTTCTTATTCAATGAATTGTTTGTTGCATTGGGAATGATTCTGTGGGTCCTTGAACTAGGGGATAAGATTGTTTTTAATCATAACCTTGCAGTTACTCTGATGTCAGCTGGATATCCTTCATGAGAAGGGAAATAAAATGACTACTGAATTTCTTAAGGCACATGGCTTTTAGAGGCAAGCTAGATATAGTTTCCTCCAATTATTTTATCTGCCGTTTGAATAAAACAGTGTTTGATCTGAATCTAGGGGGCAAGTTAAAGTACACTTTAAAGTCTGAAAAGGTATTCGTTATGGGGCATAAGTCTAAGTATAATCTTTTCTCCAGGACTTGGTTGCAGTGAAACTGACAATTCAAGATGAGATCAGGAATAGATGGGTACAGAGACTGAATAAACAATTATAAACATGAGAGGGAACATTTGTCTACAGTTATTAAAATTCCAATGACTCTTCATAATATTTTGAGACCCTGTTTAGGGAATGTAGTCTTACAGTGTATAGTGATAAGGGTCTATGTACACATTTTATTCTGAACATCATGACTGCGAACAGGGGTGAAAATAGATTTCTTCCCAGTACGGACCTCCTAAAAATGTCGCGCCAAGAAATGGCAGCAGTTTTACGAGCACCCAACCATGCTATTATGTGTTTTTTTTCGCTTTATTTGTAACTTATTTTGTAACTTATTTTGTACACAATGTTTCTGCAACCGTATCTTACGGCAAAAAAAGAGCTTCTGGATATCAGGACAGCGATCATTCACCTCGGATTAGACAAAGATTTTTTCTTCAACAAGGAAAGCGCACAAGACATTCTCCAAACACCGCACAGGGCCGACATCCCCATTATTTGCAAGAGGAAGCAACGCAGGTACAGAGGACAAAGAGCCGGATCCCTGGTCAGGACCCGGAAAAGACAAGTGGGGAAGCTGCCGTTTACGGTCAATACTACTCGCCAACGTGCAATCATTAGACAATAAATTAGAAGAGGTACGATCACGAAAATCCTACCAATGAGACATCAAAAACTGTAATATCCTATGTTTCACGGAATCGTGGCTGAATGACGACATGGATATTCAGCTAGCAGGATATACGCCGGCAAGATAGAACAGCACACTCCGTCCGGTAAGACGAGGGGGGAGGCAGTCTGTGCATATTTAGAAACAACAGCGGGTGCACGATATCTAAGGAAGTCTCTAGATTTCGCTCGCCTGAAGTAGAGTATATATTGATAAATTGCAGGCCACACTACTTGCCTAGAGAGTTTACAGCTATACTTTTCATGGCTGTTTTATGTACCACCACAGACAGATGCTGGCACTAAGACCGCACTCAGTCAGCTGTATAAGGAAATAAGCAAACAGAAAACCGCTTACCCAAAGGCGGCACTCCTATTGGTTTCTTGGTTTCGAAATCCAGTGACACGAGCCTACCAGACGAGCTGAACCATTTCTATGCTCACTTCGAGGTAAGCAACACTGATGCATGCATGAGAGCATCAGCTGTTCTTCACTGACAGGCGTCTTCACTGATATTTTCAGCATGTCCCTGATTGAGTCTGTAATACCAACATGTTTCAAGCAGACCACCATAGTCCCTGTGCCAAGAACACAAAGGCAGCCTGCCTAAATGACTACAGACCCGTAGCACGTCCGTAGCCATGAAGTGCTTTGAAAGGTTGGTAATGGTTCACATCAACACCATTATCCCAGAAAAGCTAGACCCACTCCAATTTGCATACCGCCCAAACACATCCACAGATGATTCAATCTCTATTGCACTCCACATTACCCTTTCCCACCTGGACAAAAGGAACACTTATGTGAGAATGCTATTCATATTCATTGACTACAGCTCAGCGTTCAACACCATAGTACCCTCAAAGTTCATCACTAAGCTAGGGTTCCTAGGACTAAACACCTCCCTTTGCAACTGGATCCTGGACTTCCTGACGGGTCGACCCCTGGTGGTGAGGGTAGGTAGCAACACATCTGCCAAGCTGATCCTCGACACTGGAGCTCCCCAGGGGTGCGTGCTCAGTCCCCTCCTGTACTCCCTGTTCGCCCTCGACTGAACGGCTAGGCAGGACTTCAACACCATCATTAAGTTTGCAGACGACACAACAGTGGTAGGCCTGATCACTGACAACGACGAGACAGCCTATAGGGAGGAGGTCAGAGACCTGGCCGGGTAGTGCCAGAATAACAACCTATCCCTCAATGTAACCAAGACTAAGGAGATGATTGTGGACTACAGGAAAACTGAACACACCCCCATTCTCATCGACATGGCTGTAGTGGAGCAGGTTGGGAGCTTCAAGTTCCTTGGTGTCCACATCAACAACAGACTAGAATGGTCCAAACACACCAAGACAGTCGTGAGGCGGGCACGACAAAGCCTATTTCCCCCCAGGAAACTAAAAGGATTTGGCATTGGTCCGGAGATCCTCAAAAGGTTCTACAGTTGCATATTTTGTATATTATATGTTGTATATTTTAGGAGGAGAATTAAACCCCCCTATTATGAATTCCTGTGCCGGTCTCCAATAATTTATACAACGTGACAATTACATAGAATCCCTATTAATTCAATAGGATCTCTGTGGGCCTAGTCCTAAATATTTGTCATTTATCTTTTAAAATGTATTACTTTATATTGTGGCATAAACACATCCAGTCATGATGTTGTCATCTGATTGTCAAACAATCACTTCAAAGGGCTCCTTTACTAAACTGTAAAAAGTGTAAATTGTTCATCTGAAGTGTTTTTTCTGATTGGTATGATCCTTTAATTAAGCTTTGGTTTCTTCAACCTATTCTACTGAATTTCTCTGATATAAAATAACAAATTTGACAGATCAATGTGATTTGTTTAATTGAATGAACGCTTTTAAATTGTTTTCAACACCTTATGTGCATTCGCATTGCATAGTGGTGGGTGCAATGTAGCAGCGACAGCCAATCAGAAGAGTTAGAGGAGTGGCCTATTGGGTGTGTGGCTTTCAGTTTGATCTTTTGTGGCCACGGATTACAAAGGGTAATCTAGCTGCCCAGTGAGACGAGCCTAGCAGACGAGCTAAATTCCTTCTATGCTTGCTTTGAGGCAAGCAATATTGAATCATGCATGAGCGCACCAGCTGTTCTGGATGACTGTGTGATCACACTCTCCATAGCTGATGTGAGTAAGACCTTTTGACACGTAATTTCAAAGAAATAATAACGGCCATTACAACTTGAGTTCTTTTTACACGTGGTACCAGAAATCTATGCAGCTATTTTTGCATTTTGCAGCTCTTCTCTGCACCCCTCACTGGTAGGTACACGTTATCATCACGTCAATGTATTATCACCACTTGACATGTATGCTACAGATGCCTTCCTTGTCGCCAAGCGAGGAAGATATTTTGCTATCAAATGTGGTGAGTATTATGGCTTGGATAGGTTTTAGCCTGGTTGGGCCGGAGGAGAGTTAGAACAGGGTGGATGGATCAAGTAATGTAAGCAACAAAGGGAGGTAGTTTGTACGGATGATTAGGTTGAATGGTGTATGTGTCTAATTAGCTATATTGTGTGCAGAAACCATGACATGAGTGAGGAGAGGTTGAAGATATAATTGGTTATCGTAAACTATAGAGCTAGACAGGATTATCTAGGTTTATGCTTTGGCATCATCTACAGTCTGAATGTTAAATGGGTGGACCAGTTATCAATCTCCTTCCAAAATGTGGGTAGATTTCTATAAACTTAAAGTATTACCAGCTACAAACCCCCCTAAAATGGTTTCACCCACATCTAGCAACACAGTTTAGCTTTTGCGCTACGGTTAGGTCAGGGAGTAGGCTTATATTTGAGTTGATAATCTGTGAGAAGAATACATTTTATTTGCTTTGGGGTTTGTCAAAAACTGAAGAAGACTTGTTCAATGATGTGCTCCGGTTCTTGTATACACTGTAATAAGAACATCGGAGATTTGTACCATGTTGAAAAGTGAGACAAGGTCTCTGACCTCCTCCCTATAGACTGTCTCATCATTGTTGGTTGTATCATCAGCAAACTTGATGATGGTGTTGGAGTCGTGCCTGGCATGCAGTCATGAGTGAACAGGGAGTACAAGAGGGGACTGAGCAGGCACCACTGAGGGGCCCCCGTGTTGAGGGTCAGTGTGGCGGATGTGTTGTTCCTTACCATTACCACCTGGGGGTGGCCTGTCAGAAAGTCCAGTATCCAATTGCAGCGCTTTGAGGGCACTATGGTGTTCAACACCAAGCTGTAGTCAGTGAATAGCATTCTTGCCTGTGCATAGTCCTATCCTGTTTCTTTTTTATCCAGAAACACTCCCCAGTCCTTAATGATTAGAAGCATACACATAGCATGATGCATCTCTCAATGAATTGGGCCTACAGGTATTATATAGGCAATTATGATTTCAAGTCTTTGCTCTATGCCTCAGAAATGGAGAGTGGTTTATAACAGGCTACAAAATAATTTAACAGCTAAACAGATAGTTGACTATGGGGAAGCAGGTGGCCTAGTGGTGTGAGCATTGGGCCACTAACCGACAGGTTGGTGGATTGAATCCCCAAGCTGACAATGTAAAAATGTAAAAAATGTAAAAAAGTCTTTCAGAAATTGACAGAGAGGCTACAGCAAATGTCACCGCAAAAGAAAACGTTTTGATTAAGTTTGCCATTGCTATTTCCTTTAGATAATAATTCCAAGACTTCCAAAGTATACAGAAAATAAGGGAATAAATGTCACTATGAAAGGTGAAAGATGGGATGAGTTATAATACTCGTTCACGTGGACACAGTTTAACAACAGTTCTGTTTTATTACGGGAAATATGCACATGTACGGCTTGCGCCAAGTTTAGAAGTCTTAATATTTTTTTATAAATAAGGCCCTAGGAAAGGGAAGTCAGATGTACAGTATAAAGCGTTACAGTATATATAAATGGTCTCAGAGTAGGAGTGTTAATCTACAAAGAAAAACGTTTATTAAATGGTTCTTCCTCAGCTCTTAAGGTTCCTTGGAGAACTCTTGCTTTATAAAGAACCTTTGAGGTAAGCATGGGGTTTTGACTTGGTATCTATGGTTGAAATGTATGGAAGCCTGCAGATGTGTCCCTTTCATAGCACACAGTAAATTGGCCAATGTTAAATAGTGTTGATTTTTTCAGTGTAACATTTCTAGTGTTGTTCAAGAGTTAAATTAACACTGTAAAGATTTAACAATTAGTTGTGTTAAAAAAAACAGTGTTGGAGGTAAAAATCCAGTTCAACCAAAACCACACCCAACATTATCATATTTCCCAGGATGTTTTTTTCTTGCCTGGCTACCCAGACTCTTTGAGCCTACCAAACTCTATGCCACACCCACAGACGTTAGTTTCTTTTCCACAATGACCCTGGGTCTCAGTACCTGCTCGAAATTTAACCAAACGCAAACACATTTGGGGCCGTCTGATTGGTCCAGAAACCGATGGGTTGGTTACACAACGGTAAAGTGACGTTTTGAAAATTCGGAATTGGCTTTGATACTCTGATTGGTTAGATGATCCAATGAATGATGACATAGTTTTGTACAACGGCCATCGCGTCACTTGTCACCACAAACGATTTCAGTGATGGCAGTCAGACTAAAATATGTAGCAAACAGAGCAGCGGAAGAATCGTGTGTGAATTGACAGGCTATGTTTTTGCTAGTACATTGATTGATTCATTAATCTTATGCTATTCAAATATAACATCCATTTTCTAAACTTTTCCAATCAGTTACTTGGACTCGTTACTGAAACGGTTCTTCCAGTTTAGATGTTTAAGGTAGTCTCATCTCACTCTTCCCAAGCCTGGCAGCCATTTTGATTTTTGAATAAAAATTCCAAACATTGGATATCCCAACTCGGGCTGGATTCCAACATGAATAACACATCACTTTGCAAGCCATCATAATGTGACTTGCTGGCCTGAAGTGGCCTGTATAAACTTTGAGTTTCAGGCCACTGAAACTTTATGAAATATGTATTGTCATCATAAATATATTCACTTAGGTTTTCACTTCTGCAACAATGCACGAAGGCAACAACCATGTCTCTGTCATTAGCAAACACAGTCATGGTTGGTACTGGTAACAGAAAAATCCACTCGAAAGGCACCCTGAGAAGTATGGCTTCAAACCCCACAGCAGGGTTATTCAATTCCGGTCCTGGGGCGCCAAAACCCAATAGGTTTTGGAATTTTTCAATGGTTCTTCAGACCCTAAAGTGGTTCCCCTATGGCATCGCTCTCAAAAAACTTATTTGGTTCCAACTTGCAAGTTTATTTTTAGGAGTGTGGGATCAGTTTCCTTTTTAGATCATAATGAATAAGAGACATGTGGACTCATGTGGACTCCTACATCGGCAATCTCACTAAGACACTTTTTGAATATAGGCCCTGATTTGAAGTATACCGTATTACAGTACTATATTTTAGTAATATTACAGTAATGTAACATTATTTTGGTCAATTTGAATGAACTCTGTAATATGACCCAGTTTGAACTACAGAACCTTTTTAAAGTCTGGTCTATCACCGAGGCAAGGCAGATTTTTTCTTCAACAGGAAATATCAGGCTACCTCTCAGCTCTCACAGAAATATTATTTGTTGTTGTTGTCCAAGACACTCATGTTAGGCCTACTGTACAGCCAGCCATCCATTCAAAATGGAAACACATATATTTCATATCATGTGATTGACACTAGAATGTAACATCAACTGTATAACCATATGAATACCATATGAATACAAAGCAGTTACTATGTAGGCCTATAATGTAATCACACAGGTATGAGCACCTTAATATAATGTTTGATCCACAATTCTGTGTGTTTGTCTTTACAACATTCAAAGTGCAGGAGTAGAAAAATAAAGAACAAGACAGACCAGCTGGCATATGGCTATTTACTTTTCCATCATTATTACCCCTCTGTGTTTTGAATAATTGTTATTAAAAACTATTTCAAAATGAACAAACATTTGCCCCAACTGCCAATTACAGCTCCAAATGAATAGCCCATGTAGGGAAAGTTATACAGCTTCTCCCCTCCATGAAAATTAATTGAAGTGCTGAACAGTCGTGGGATTATGAATAGAAACAGCTTTGTGTGTCCCAAATCGCACACTATTTCCCTTTATAGTGCAATACTTTTGACCAGGACCCAAAGGAATCTGGTCAAAAGTAGGGCACTATGTATGTAATAGTGTGCCATTCAGGATGTATTTCAGTAGATGGAAATTTGTCCAGCATATTTTAATTTCTGTTACAAAACAAATCCAGCTGGCTTGTAAACAGCTAGAGCTAGGAGACCTTTATACCACTGTATGTAATGCAATAAGTGTCTCTGTTTTTGTATAATTAGCAATGGAAACCTTACCAATTAATGTGAATCTTCTTCTAACAAACTATCAGCCTATGTCCCAAGTGGTACCCTATTCCCTACATAGCGCACTACTTTTGACCAGAGCCCTATAAGTAACTTAGATTCAGTGCGATTGTGTGAATTCCCTTTGTTCCAGTGCACCAACCCCTTGTCACATATGGCACGGTGCAGATGGCTAATTCTACTTCTGACTTCAGACATTAAAAGAGATAGGGAGATCAATTGCATGTCTCTTCAGGCTTCATAATGATGAGTTATCAATTGCATCACTCTTATTATTGTCTTTTTCTTACATCTTGCATGTCCTTCTGACCAAATAAACAACCCTGCATTGCATGAACATCACAGTCATTGCATTGTTGAGTATCCAAGCAAATGGACAGTAAAGTATCGTATTGTATATTATTGTGCTGTTGAAACACATAGATCCACTTGGCACTGAAACTTATATCAAGTCCTTTGTCTATTCTGTGTCATCCCAAATGGGGCACTATTCCAGACATAGTGCAATACTATTGACCAGAGCTCTATGGGCCCTGGTTAAAAGTAGTGCACTCTACAGTTAATAGGGTGCCGACCTTGTCTCTTGTTATGAGAGTAATGACCAGCGATCATTTATACACAGCACATTTTCAAGGAAAACATATTTCTTATAATTTACACAGTTTCAAATCAACACGGAAGGTGTTTAGTCTGTGGACCCATATAGACACCAGAACACTGTTAAAGGAGAATTTTCTTATTTTTTAAATAAATCTCTATTTTTGTTATAGAAGGGTCCAGATTTGGCTTGTTTATGATAAATTTACCACAGCTGCAATTCACTTCCTCATTGCTCATTGTTCAGTATCAGGGCACACAAAAGACATGAACAAATAACACCCAAATACGTAATTGTAGAAAGAGACTGTAGAAGCTCTCTGTATAGTAATGAAGGTCTTCAGATGTTGTACACTTGAAATTGTGTCATTCCGAACATTATCAACAACTCTATATTCAATTTTGTGCAACTCAAACCAGCTGTGATGCACGGGTTATATCTGTATACTATAGGGACACGCTCGGCCTGCACATCTGTGTGGGGGAAACAGCGTGACTAAATCCACCCTGAGTGCCTGTGTGTCCTCTACTAGTGATGACCTCGTAACTAGGCAACTGTACACAACACATTCTAAATCCCCCTTCTTAGTAACTACTCACATGTAACAATGTAAACATAATGCCCATGTAACAACACAGACACAATAACTTGGGAGAAACCTGTATGAGAAAAGTGAAGTGTAACAACATTTTAACAATACATGGAGATCTAGAGCCAGCAGTACACGAAGGACCAGAACATGGTTTCTCTGGCCATGTACTTTTTGAACTCAATGCCAGGATGGCCCTGATGTAGCTGTTTTATGTAGTATTGCTGGAGTGTGTGTGGTATGACAGACCTCTGACCTCGTAGTTGGAGGCTGTCACTGACGGTGAGCTTATCCCTCATGGAGTAAAACTCTGACACGTTGTGTGGAAGTCCCTGGAATGGGTCAGTCAACCCTTGATGGTGATACAACTCTGGTTTCTTTTCATTACGCACAGCTCTTCGTGGTGGAGATTTTCTGGGGTTGTGTGCCTCTCTCTACTCTCTCTACCCTCTCTTTCACTATTATTTTCTTTGGATGGACCTGGAGGCACTATCAGTAACAGTGGATTGACTGCGACAGGAGTTGTCTCTCTGTTCTGGAATCGCCAGAAGGCCGGAATCACCAGTCCACGGACCATCCTGCACCCCCCAGCATCCGGAAGTTGACCAACGACCAGATCATAAATCGTCAATGCCAGAACCAAAACCACCACGCCCCACCTGAACAAGATGACCAGGATGAACACAGGAGCGATGCACAGGTACAATGTGGAGTGGCTAGCGCTAATCCCCAATGAGGAGGCTTCTGAGGAAGGAGTCGCCAATCGCTGAGCAGCAGCAACAACAACCACCAGATCAGAAACCATGATGTTCCTGGATTTCAGCAGGGCAGTTCTCCAGAGAGGTATGGGATTTGTGGCATTTGTCCAGAACTGCCTGGTGAAAACACCAGGCTCACAGTAATAATTTGAAGCCAGTCAAATATACAGCACTGTTTAACAGGGCCACTTCTTCAGAACCTACCTAGTTATTTCGCCGGCACCTTTCCCAGCACCCCCCATTCTATCACCAAGTCAGTGAAGGGGGCCATCAAGCAGTCGGTGCGCAGGCAGACACGCCAAGCCATGTGAACAGCCAAAAATCACCCAACAATGAATATGACCCACAGGCCCTCATCCACCTCTGCAACAAAATGATAAAACCCAAACTACTCCAATAACACATCACCATGACATTGACAATACATTCAGAACAGAAAGATACTCCCTAGATGACTGTTCATGGTTGCCTTTCCACTTGGGATCCAACCATAGAAGGCATAATGTGTGCACAGAGAGCTACCCCCACCCATGGAGCACTCACAGATAGTTGGTAGGTGTGTTTACTGTGAGTGCTCCATGGGTTTGGGCCCTGTTTGTTCCCTATGTCCTCCCACATCCAGCCTTGCCTTGACATCACTTCTCCTCCAGCCCTAGCCCAGGCCAATGGACATTCCCTCCACCTCCCCCTGCTCTCTCTCCATCCCTTTCCCCCTTCCTCCCTCTGCACCTATCCCTCTCACATAACCATAACCAGACCAGAACCAGGAACCATTCATACCACACTAAAAGAGGCGCAGAGGAGGGACCAAAGATCTAACCTTCACCCGGAGCAAGGAGACCACAGGGGAGCGCCACCATTTACCTCTGGGTCTAGGGCTTCTGTGTGGGTCCTCCCCTCTGCAGATCCAAAACCAGTCCCAGCACAAACCCGTTTCCCAGTTCCTTCTTCCTGGTTCCTGTTTTTCCCCGGTGCCCAATTGCAGCACCAAACCCAGCACCAAGCCCTGGTTTCCAGCACAATTTCCAGCCCGGCCTCAACACCAGCACCAACCCTGGACACAGCACCGACCAACCACAACTGCCACCTCCATCCAGCAACTGCCAGCTAAACACAAACACACCATCAACCTCTCCACCAGACCAACCAAAGTAAGGAATACTCCAAATCAGGACAACGTAGGCACACTCTTCAAAGAAGGCTTATTTCACTGTAGAGCCTCTAGCCCTGCTCATTATACCTTATCCAACCTTTCAGTTCCACCACCCACACATGCGATGACATCACCAGGTTTCAATAATGTTTCTAGAGACAATATCTCTCTCATCATCACTCAATACCTAGGTTTACCTCCACTGTATTCACATCCTACCATACCTTTTTCTGTACATTATACCTTGAAGCTATTTTATCGCCCCCAGAAACCTCCTTTTATCTCTGTTCCGGATGTTCTAAACTACCAATTCTCATAGCATTTAGTCGTACCCTTATCCTACTCCTCCTGTGTTCCTCTGGTGATATAGAGGTGAATCCAGGCCCTGCAGTGCCTAGCTTTATTCCTATTCCTGAGGTGCTCTCTTTTGATGACTTCTGTAACCGTAATAGCCTTGGTTTCATGCATGTGACTAGGGGGCAGTATTTTCATTTTTGGAAAAATAACGGTATATTTTGTCAGGACAAGATGCTAGAATATGCATATAATTGACAGCGTAGGATAGAAAACACTTTAAAATTTCCAAAACTGTAAAAATATTGTCTGTAAGTATAACAGAACTGATGTTGTAGGCGAAAGCCTGAGAAAAATCCAATCCGGAAGTGCCTCGTGTTTTGAAAGCGCTGCGTTCCAATGCGTCCCTATTGAGCAGTGAATGGGCTATCAACCAGATTACTCTTTCTCCGTATTCCCGAAGGTGTCTACAGCATTGTGACGTAGTTTTACGCATTTATGTTGAAGAATACCCGTAAGCGGCTACATTGCGCAAGTGTTCACCTGATGGCTCCCAGAGTGACTCTCGCGTAAATTACAGAGGTAGCCATTGTAATATTTGTGTTGTGGAGAAATGACCAGGCAGGAGACGGGAGTACAGTTAGTTTTCGTTTAGTCAAAACCCCTCGTGCTCTACAGTTCCCGGCACCCCAGTGCGCATGTGCATTTCCTATTAGTTGTAGTAACGTAACACTGCCGTAATGCATTACTGCTTAGTAACAGCACAGTAACTAATATAAACAGATGTAGATCCCAGATACTACAGCCATTATTCCAATCGGTCCTACTGAAACACCAATTGTCCCGACGGATATATTATCGAATAGATATTTGAAAAACACCTTGAGGATTGATTATAAACAACGTTTGCCATGTTTCTGTCGATATTATGGAGCTAATTTTGAATATTTTTCGGCGTTTTCGTGACTGCAATTTCCTGGCGATTTCTTAGCCAAACGTGAAGAACAAATGGAGCTATTTCGCCTACAAAAATAATATTTTGGGATAAAAGGTACATTTGCTATCTAACTGGGAGTCTCGTGAGTGAAAACATCCGAATCTCATAAAAGGTAAACTATTTAATTTGATTGCTTTTCTGATTTCCGTGACCAAGTTACATGCTGCTAGCTGGACAAAATGCTATGCTAGGCTATCGATAAACTTACACAAATGCTTGTCTAGCTTTGGCTGTGTCACGCCCTGGTTGAAGTATTTTGTGTTTATCTTCATTTATTTGGTCAGGCCAGGGTGTGGCATGGGTTTTTGTATGTGGTGTGTTGGTATTGGGATTGTAGCTTAGTGGGGTGTTCTAGTTAAGTCTACGGCTGCCTGAAGTGGTTCTCAATCAGAGGCAGGTGTTTATCGTTGTCTCTGATTGGGAACCATATTTAGGCAGCCATATTCTTTGAGTGTTTGGTGGGTGATTGTCCTTAGTGTCCTGATGTTCCTTGTTCTGTGTTTATTTGCACCAGTATTAGGCTGTTTCGGTTTTTGTTACGTTTCTTGTTTTGTAGTGTTTGTATTTAGATTTGTGTTGCTTCAGTTTAATAAACATGGATCGCAATCTACACGCCGCATTTTGGTCCGACTCTCTTTCACCAGAAGAAAACCGTTACAGGCTGTAAGCATATTTGGAAAATCTGAGATGACAGGGTGATTAACAAAAGGCTAAGCTGTGTCTCAATATTTTTCATTTGTGATTTTCATGAATAGGAATATTTTCTAGGAATATTTATGTCCGTTTCGTTATGATAATTAGTGTCAGTCGATGATTACGCTCCCGCATGCGGGATAGGTAGTCACTAGAGGTCATTAGAAGCCTCCTCCCTAAGCTTGTTTTATTTACTGCTTTAGCACACTCTGCCAACCTGGATGTTCTAGCCATGTCTGAATCCTGGCTTAGGAAGACCAGCAAAAATTCTGAAAACCCATTCCGAACTACAACATTTTCAGACAAGATAGAACTGCCAAAGGGGGCGGTGTTGCTATCTACTGCAGATATAGCCTGTAGAGTTCTGTCCTACTATCCAGGTCTATACCCAAACAATTTGAACTTCTACGTTTAAAAATCCACCTCTCTAAAAACAAGTCTCTTACTGTTGCCACCTGCTATAGACCACCCTCCGCCCCCAGCTGTGCTCTGGACACCATATGTGAACTGATTGCCCCCCATCTATCTTCAGAGCTCGTGCTGCTAGGCGACCTAAACTGGAACATGCTTAACACCCCAGCCATCCTACAATCTGAGCTTGATGCCCTCAATCTCACACAAATTATCAATGAACCTGCAAGGTACCACCTCAAAGCCGTAAACACGGGCACCCTCATAGATATAATCCTAACCAACTTGCCCTCTAAATACACCTCTGCTGTTTTCAACCAAGATCTCAGCGATCACTGCCTCATTGCCTGCATCTGTAATGGGTCAGCGGCCAAACAACCACCACTCATCACTGTCAAACGCTCCATGAAACACTTCAGCGAGCATACCTTTCTAAACGACCTGGCCGGGGTATCCTGGAAGGACATTGACCTCATCCCGTCAGTAGAAGCCTGTTTTTATTTTAAATGCCTTCCTCACCATCTTAAATACGCATGCCCCTTTCAAGAAATTTAGAACCAGGAACAGATATAGCCCCTGGTTCTATCCAGACCTGACTGCCCTTAACCAACACAAAAACATCTTATGGCGTTCTGCATTATCATCGAACAGCCACCGTGATATGCAACTTTTCAGGGAAGCTAGAAACCAATACACACAGGCAGTTAGAAAAGCCAAAGCTAGCTTTTTCAAGCTGAAATTTGCTTCCTGCAACACAAACTCAAAAAAGTTCTGGGACACTGTGAAGTCCATGGAGAATAGGAACACCTCCCAGCTGCCCACTGCACTGAGGATAGGAAACACTGTCACCACCGATATATCCACTATAATTCAGAATTTCAATAAGCATTTTTCTACGGCTGGCCATGCTTTCCACCTGGCTACCCCTACCCCGGTCAACAGCACTGCACACCCCACAGCAATGCGCCCAAGCCTTCCCCATTTCTCCTTCTCCCAAATCCCGTCAGCTGATGTTCTGAAAGAGCTGCAAAATGTGGACCCCTACAAATCAGTCGGGCTAGACAATCTGGACCCTTTCTTTCTAAAATTATCTGCGAAATTGTTGCAACCCCTTTTACTAGCCTGTTCAACCTCTCTTTCGTGCCGTCTGAGATTCCCAAAGATTGGAAAGCAGCTGCGGTCATCGCCCTCTTCAAAAGGGGATGACACTCTTGACCCAAACTGCTACAGATCTATATCTATCCTACCCTGCCTTTCTAAGGTGGGGCGGCAGGGTAGCCTAGTGGTTAGAGCGTTGGACTAGTAACCGAAAGGTTGCAAGTTCAAACCCCCGAGCTGACAAAGTACAAATCTGTCGTTCTGCCCCTGAACAGGCAGTTAACCCACTGTTCCTAGGCCGTCATTCAAAATAAGAATTTGTTCTTAACTGACTTGCCTAGTAAAATAAAGGTAAAATAAAAAAATTAATTAAGGTCTTTGAAAGCCAAGTCAACAAACAGATTACCGACCATTTTGAATCCCACAATACCTTTTCCACTATGCAATCTGGTTTCAGAGATGGTCATGGGTGCACCTCAGCCAAGCTCAAGGTCCTAAATGATATCTTAACCGCCATCGATAAGAAACAATACTGTGCAACTATTTCTCTGATAGAGTTCAGTGTGTCAAATCGGAGGGCCTGTTGTCCGGGCCTCTGGCAGTTTCTATGGGGGTGCCACAGGGTTCAATTCTTGGACTGACTCTCTTCTCTGTATACATCAATGATGTCGCTCTTGCTGCTGGTGAGTCTCTGATCCACCTCTACTCAGATGACACCATTCTGTATACCTCTGGCCCTTCTTTGGACTTTGTGTTAACAACCCTCCAGACGAGCTTCAATGCCATACAACTCTCCTTCCGTGGTCTCCAATTGCTCTTAAATACAAGTAAAACTAAATGCATGCTCTTCGCTGCCTGCACCTGCCCGCCCGTCCAACATCACTACTCAAGACGGTTCTGACGTAGATCATGTGGACAACTACAAATACCTAGGTGTCTGGTTAGACTGTAAACTCTCCTTCCAGACTCACATCAAACATCTCCAAAGTTAAATCTAGAATTGGCTTTCTATTTCGCAACAAAGCCTCCTTCACTCATGCTGCCAAACATACCCTTGTAAAACTGACCATCCTACCGATCCTCGACTTCGGCGACGTCATTTACAAAATGGCCTCCAATACCCTACTCAATCAATTGGATGCAGTCTATCACAGTACCATCCGTTTTGTCACCAAAGCCCCATATACTACCCACCTCTGCGACCTGTATGCTCTCGTTGGCTGGCCCTCGCTTCAAACTCGTCGCCAAACCCACTGGCTCTAGGTCATCTACAAGACCCTGCTAGGTAAAGTCCCCCCTTATCTCACCTCGCTGGTCACCATATCAGCACCCACCTGTAGCAGGCGCTCCAGCAGGTGTATCTCTCTGGTCACCCCCAAAACCAATTCTTACTTCTTACTCTCCTTCCAGTTCTCTACTGCCAATGACTGGAACGAACTGCAAAAATATCTGAAACTGGAAACACTTAACCCCCTTCACTAGCTTTAAACCCTAGCTGTCAGAGCAGCTCACAGATTACTGTACCTGTACATAGCCCATCTATAATTTAGCCCAAACAACTACCTCTCCCCCTACTGTATTTATTTACTTATTTTGCTCCTTTGCACCTCCATTATTTCTATCTCTGCTTTGCACATTCTTCCACTGCAAATCTACCATTCCAGTGTTTAATTTGTATTTTTTTACTTGATATATTGTATTTACTTCGTACCATGGCCTTTTTTGCCTTTACCTCCCTTATCTCACCTCATTTGCTCACATTGTATATAGACTTATTTTTCTACTGTATTATTGACTGTATGTTTGTTTTACTCCATGTGTAACTCTGTGTTGTTGTACCTGTTGAACTGCTTTGCTTTTATCTTGGCCAGGTCGCAATTGTAAATGAGAACTTGTTCTCAACTTGCCTACCTGGTTAAATAAAGGTGAAATAAAATGTAAAAATTTTTAAAAAAGATAATGTTAATGAAAACAAATTGTAGGCAGACAGTAATTATGAGAATGATATAATAATGATAATTATAGAGTACTTACGGTTCTATTTATTGTGTGTTTTTGTTCTACTTTTTATAGTCGAGTACTACTAATATTCATTACTGCGTGGTTGGGAAAGAGCAACAAAAATGCCATTTCACTGTACTTGTGCACATGACAAAAAAAGTGACACTTGAAACTTTATACAGGCCTACAGTTGTGGCCAAAAGTTTTGAGAATGACACAAACATTCATTTCCACAAAGTTTGCTGCTTCGGTGTCTTTGACAAAAATATCTAGATGTTACTATGGAATACTGAAGTATAATTACAAGCATTTCATAACTGTCAAAGGCTTTTATTGACAATTACAGACCACTGCAATCCGCCCTGGCATGCTGTCAATTAACTTCTGGGCCACATCCTAACTGATGGCAGCTCATTCTTGCATAATCAATGCTTGGAGTTTGTCAGAATTTGTGGTTTTGTTTTTCCACCCGCCTCTTTAGGCTTGACCACAAGTTCTCAATGGGATTAAGGTCTGGGGAGGTTCCAGGCCATGGAACCAAAATATAGATGTTTTGTTCCCGGAGCCACTTAGTTATCACTTTTGCCCTATGGCTAGGTCCCCCATCTTGCTGGAAATGGCATTGTTCGTCACAAAACTGTTCCTGGACGGTTGGGAAAAGTTGCTCTCTGAGGATGTGTTGCTACCATTCTTTATTCATGGTGGTGTTCTTAGGCAGAATTGTGAGCGAGCCCACTCCCTTGGCTGAGAAGCAACCCCACACATGAATGGTCTCAGGATGCTTTACTGTTGGCATGACATAGGACTGATGGTAGCACTCACCTTGTCTTCTCCAGACAACCTTTTTGTCCAGAGAAACTGCAAAAGGTACAGGAAAAGTTTGTCAAAACATGTCAAACAATGTTTAAATAATAATCGATAATATTTCAACCGGACAATAGAGACTTCAATAGAAAGGAAAAACAATGAACGGCGCACAATCGCAAACTAGCTCTGGTACATTCTGCATGCCACTTACAAAAGGGTCTCATTCTTCCTCATTTTTCAGAATACAAGCCTGAAACAATGTCTAAAGACTTTTGACATCTAGTGGAAGCCATAGGAACTGCAATCTGGGTCATAACCATTTAGATACCGTATAGGCATTCAATAGAAAAGTACCCACATCAAAAATATCCCACTTCCTGGATGGATTTTCCCCAGGTTTTCACCTGCCATATCAGTTCTGTTATACTCACAGACATTATTCTAACAGTTTTGGAAACTTTAGTGTTTACCATGCATATCCTAGCTTCTGGGCCTGAGTAACAGGCAGTTTACATTGGGCGCCTAATTCATCCTAAATTCTAAATACTGCCCCCTACCCAAGAGAGGTTATCCTCTGCATAGTTGTTGATGAAATTCACCACATGCTGTAACCTGTGCTTGCTTGGGCCAGCTCTCTTTTTGATGGGAGGCATTAGACCATTCTCTTTGTATGACTGTTGGAAGGGAGTCAGGCGTGTTCTACTGATGCTGAAAGACCAATTCCATAAGCAAATATTTTTACATTATTATACAATCGATGCGACATGGCATGCTGAGATAAAATCACAACACACAGCTTATACACTTAAGGTTAGCTAGCAAGCCTGCCATCTAACATCAGCTGGCTAGCTAACAGCAAGCTTAAACTTGGGGTTATTTGTTTAGACATGTAGTCAGCTAAACAATTAACCATAATCCCAATCCATAGAGTACTAGTAATACAAAGCTAGCTAAAGATAATAAAATAGGTTCAATTAGAGCTAGACTATAACTAGCAATGTGAAATTGCATTCTGAGAAAACGTCACACACAGTTCACACACGTAAATTAATATTATCTAGCAAGCCAGCCATCTAACCTCAGCTAACATTAGCTTTAAAATGGGGTCTTTTGTTTAGATATGTAACGTTAATGTTAGCTAGCTAAACAATTAACTATAATTCCAACCCATAGAGTACTAGCAATACAAACCGATTGCCATAGCTAGCTAATGTTAACCAAATAGGTTCAATGTTAGCTAGCAAGCCAGCCATCGAACTTCAGTTAGCTAGTTAACAGCACGCTTTGACTTGCAATGAAAACAACTTTCTGACAAAATTAGAAATGTATAATATCAAACTGCAACTAGACTCTTGCCCATATACATGGATGAAAGCTTCACTGTAGACTGCAACCCCTTTCATTAAATAAGACGTCCTGTGTCATTTCCGTTTCGTATGTACAGCTTGCTTGGCACGTTGTTGTGTCAAGTCACTCTGGTTCACACTGACCGTGTGCAATGCCATAAGAAACATCTTAAGCTTTAGCCACCACCTAAACTCTGACCATTTTACTCACCCTAGCAGAGCGGGTAAGGCTGTTTTCATGTTATCCAGCATGTCAGTGACTAACTATGCTCCTGGCATAACTTTAATTACACTTTTTGCTGAGGTTTACTGACACCGGCCATATTAAACCAGTGTTGAGCGTTTGTAAATTCATCAGTTATTCTTCGCTCTGGTACACTCAGAAGAGAGTGATCTGAAACAGTTGTTGCAGTGATGTTCTATGAAATGGATACTTGCATACTGGAGTCTTTTGTTGAGTTGTAATATGCAATAAATATATAAAAGCTACGCTAGACAGGATTACCCTACACATACTGACCAGCTGAAATACACAGAAGAGTGCTATAAGGCAGACCAATCTAAACTCATCACTCGGCATGTCCAGCCCACTTATTATCTCAGCCAATCATGGCTAGCGAAAAGGTTGCTGGCTTTTTCTGTGGCTTAACCAACTAGGCTCCTAATTTAACAATTGTATTCGTATTTACAGATGGCATAAATGTTTGTTATTAAGTTCACATGTTCGAGAAGGCATTTCTGCCAAAAAAAGCATTTAATTTTTTTTTAAAGAATACACATTCAAACGGCTCTCCTGTGAAGTCGTGACTGGCAACATATGCCTAGTTTCCTGAAACGGGTCAGATTTGAGTCACATATGAGTTGGCCTACTGTATGTTATCTGGCTATGCTCTATGTTATAGGGCCTTGGTCATGATTTTGTTGTCGATGGAGAGGATGTTAATGGAGCACCAGTTCTGGAGATCCTTGAGGTCCCCTTTTTTGGGGCTAAGAGAGACCGTACTCTGTTGCATGGACCCACCCAGCCTCTTTTCTCTGTAAACTGCTCTGAATACCTTTGAATACCTTTGCCACGTCGTCATTCAGGAGGTCCTGGAGCTTTGTGTTTGTTCAGGGAGCGCACGGCCCGGGTGAGCTCCTGGGCACTTAGGTTGGGGTTTTCGCTCTCGCCACCCTCGGTGACTCTGCCTAACCCATCTAAGAAGGTGGTCAAGAGAGCTTTATTGGCAGGCTTGATGTCATACAGCCTACCGTAGAACTCATGGGCCCCCCCAGGATGTCCTCACTGTTGGTCACAGAGTCCCCTTGGTTGTTGTACAGGGACAGGATGAGTTTTTGCTTTGACCGTGCCCTGCAAAAGAAGGGGGTGCATTTCTCCTCCTTCAGACTCTGGAATGTTGATGTATGCTGGATCTTCTTCTGTTCTTCCTGATAGAGGAGCTGGAGGAGCTAAAACGTTGGAAGGCCTTGTTGTGGTGTTCAAAACTGGACATCTTTTCACTAGCTTTCCTCTGCCCTATCCCACCGAAATAGCCCTTAGTGTCACTTTCTGACATTTATTTCCTTTGTTTTGTCTTTATTTAGTATGGTCAGGGCGTGAGTTGGAGTGGGAAATCTATGTTTGTGTTTCTATGTTTGGTTTCTGTTTCGGCCTAGTATGGTTCTCAATCAGAGGCAGGTGTCGCTAGTTGTCTCTGATTGAGAATCATACTTAGGTAGCATGGGTTTCACTGTTGGTTTGTGGGTGTTTGTTTCCTGTGTCAGTGTTTGTGCCACACAGGACTGTTTCGTTTATATTCACTTTGTTATTTTGTATTCTGTCGTCTTCAGTGTATTCTATTAAAACATGGACACTTACCACGCTGCGTTTTGGTCCGATCCTTGTTACTCCTCTTCAGATGAAGAGGAGATCTGTCGTTACACCTAATCCTGGCCTTGACCTTTTAACCACCACTCTATCGGGGAGTCAAATTGCCCTTTCAAAGTTCTCCACTCCAGGTAGCATCTAGAGAAGGAGAGCTTGACTGCTATGTCCTGAAGGATAGATGTATTCATCCTCCAAGACCCCTTACCTACTCTTACTATGCCTTCCCAATCTATGGACACGTTCAATTTCTTGTGATCTGAGAAGTTCCCCCACCTGGCTTGTCAAGTAACACTTTTTTTCAGACCTGGTGAGAGCAAGACCATGCCAATCCAGGAGTAGGATGCACCAGAGGAACTCAACCATATTGGTTTTGGAGGGTTGTGCCACCGGCGTCTGTTAGGGAGAAGTCGTCCATGATTGTTTGGAGTTCCTGTGTGCTATAGTCTCTCCTGGGTCTGCTGTGGTCTTCATCTCAGAGGGCACAGTTGAAATATCCCCCCTCCAGGACTGGTGTGTGGGTGAGCAGGAGTGACTGAAGCTGTTGGAGGAGGTATGTTCTCTCAGCCAAGTTTGCAGAGACAGTGTATTCATCCAGGACCCTCGTAGCCGATGACTTGAGGGTGGCGAACCTGCTTCACCAAACTTGTATGTCGTAGTCCTGGAAGCTGGAATGTAACTATCTTGAATTCTGTGTCGGAAAGGTGGTATGCTCAGAATATGTGAAACGGGGCTGAATCTTTCACTTAATGATTTTTGACCAACACTTTTCTAGTAACTGGGGGGTCTTGAAACTGGCTTCAAATGATTACTGTTGCCCTTGCGATTTTACCAGACAGTTTTGGTCAGACAACATAAAGCCCAAATCTCTCTGGAGAACTGCCCTGCCAAATTACGAGCGGGTTGTGGTTTCTGGTCTGACGGTTGTTGTTGCTGCTTCCTGGTGATTGAAGGCTCTTTCTCCGGCAGCCTCCTCGTTGTGGATCAGCCTGACCGCGTAGTAGTGGCGCATCACTCCTGGGTTCATCTTGTTTAGGTGGGTGGTGCTGTTTTTGGATTCTGCTCCAATCATGCAGGGGGATGAAGGAAAATCCTCAGAGCAGGCAGACACAACTGGAAGACTGTGATCCGTATGTCAATGCGACTCTCCCCTGTGGTTTGCTCGAACCAGGCGTAGGTTTGTGTTCTGGAAGTGAAACCAGTCATCACTCTATATTTGAGTGTAGAAACATAACATGATGATGATGAACATGAATTATTTTTGACCACCTGTGAGAGTAAGTGTAACTCCTGTTTATAATATTATATTTGTACACTTACATAGAGAATTACAACTTGCTTTCTCTTCATGTTATATTACAAATGTGTACTGAATGAAAATATAAAAGCAACAACTTCAAAGATTTATGTCTGAGCTACAGTTCTTAAAATGAAGTCAGTCAATTAGTCCCTAATCTATGGATTTCACATGACTGGGCATCCCACTATAAGCCTGGCGTAAAGGCCCACCCACTAGGGAGCCAGGCCCAGCCAATTTAGAATGTGTTTTCCCCACAAAAGGGCTTTTTTACAGACCAAAATACTCCTGAGGTGATGGTGAAGAAGCCAAATGTGCAGGTCCTGGGCTGGCGTGGTTACATGTGGTCTGTGGATGTGAGGCCGGTTGGATGAACTGCCAAATTCTCTATAACAACATTGGAGCTGGTGTATACAAATTAACATTCAATTCTTTGCAACAGCTCTGTTGGACATTCCTCCAGTCTGAATACCAACTTCACGCTCCCTCAAAACATGAGAGTTCTGTGGCATTGTAAGTGAAAAAACTGCGCGAAATTCAAAAATATTTTTGGGAAATGTATGACATTCACACATTAACTAGTCCCATACAGCAAAATGAAACATAAACATCTTGTTAATCTACCCATCGTGTCCAATTTCAAAAATGTTTTACAGCTAAAACACAACATATGATTATGTTAGGTCATGGCCAAGTCGAAAAAACACAGCCATTTTTCCAGCCAAAGATAGGAGTCACAAAAAGTAGAAATATAGATAAAATGAATCACTAACCTTTGATCTTCATCAGATGACACTCATAGGACATCATATTACACAAGACATGTATGTTTTGTTCAATAATGTCCATATTTATATCCAAAAATCTCAGTTTACATTGACGCCTTACGTGCAGTAATGTTTTGATTCCAAAACATTGGGTGATTTTCATAAATACTCATAATAAACATTGATAAAAGATACAAGTGTTATTCACAGAATTAAAGATAGACTTCTTCTTTTAACCTCTCTAGGGTAGGGGGCAGCATTTGGAATTTTGGATGAAAAGCATGCCCAAACTTAACATCCTGCTACTCGGGCCCAGAAGATATGATCTGCATATAACTGGTAGATTTGGATAGCGCGTTTTCTTCAGTAATCCACAGGCTCAAACTCAGTCAAAACAATCAGACAAAAAAAATCAAATTTGTATCCGTAAAGTTCATAGAAACATGTCAAACAATGTTTATATTCAATCCTCAGGTTTTTTTTTGTCTAAATGATCTATTATATTTCAAACGGACAATAACGCCGTCAATATAAAAGGTAAACAAGAAATGCACATGCGCCTGAAAAAACTCTGCGTCACGTTAGGGTCCACTGGTCTTACTCCCTCATTTATAAGAATACAAGCCTGAAACGATTTCTAAAGACTGTTGACATGTAGTGAAAGGCATAGGCACTGCAAATGGAGTCCAAAGTCAATGGATACTGTAATGGCATTTAATAGAAAACTACAAAACCAACAACAACAAAAAATACTTCCTGAATGGATTTTTCTCAGGTTTTCGCCTGTTAAATCAGTTATGTTATACTCACAGGCACTATTTTAAGTTTTGGAAACTTTCGAGTGTTTTCTATCCAAATCTACCAGTTATATGCATATCATATCTTCTGGGCCCGAGTAGCAGGCCGTTTAATTTGGGCATGCTTTTCATCCAAAATTCTGAATGCTGCCCCCTACCCTAGAGAGGTTAACTTAAACCTCTAGTGACTCCCCATCCCGCATGAGGGAGCGTAATCATCGCCTGACACTAATTAGCATAACGCAACAGACATAAATATTACTAGAAAATATTCCTATTCATGAAAATCACAAATTAAATATATTGAGACACAGCTTAGCCTTTTGTTAATCACCCTGTCATCTCAGATTTTCAAAATATGCTTTACAGCCAAAGCTAGACAAGCATTTGTAAGTTTATCGATAGCCTAGCATAGCATTTTGTCCAGCTAGCAGCAGGTAACTTGGTCACGGAAATCAGAAAAGCAATCGTTTACCTTTGATGAGCTTCAGGATGTTTTCACTCACGAGACTCCCAGTTAGATAGCAAATGTTCCTTTTTACCAAAAATATTATTTTTGTAGGCGAAATAGCTCCATTTGTTCTTCACGTTTGGCTGAGAAATCGCCCGGAAATTGCATTCACGAAAACTGCTAAATATATTCCAAATTAGCTCCATAATATCGACAGAAACATGGTAAACGTTGTTTATAAACAAGCCTCGAGGTGTTTTTCAAATATCTATTCGATAATATATCCATCGGGACAGTTTGTTTTTCAGTAGGACCGATTAGCGTAATGGCTACCTCTGTATTTATGCGAGAATCTCTCTGGGAGCATCAGGTGACCACTTGCGCAATGTAGCCGCTTACGGGTATTCATCAACATAAATGCGTAAAACTACGTCACAATGCTGTAGACACCTTCGGGAATAGGGAGAAAGAGTAATCTGGTTGATAGCCCATTCACTGCTCAATAGGGACGCAGCGCTTTCAAAACATGAGGCACTTCCGGATTGGATTTTTCTCAGGCTTTTGCCTGCATCAATTCTGTTATACTCACAGACAATATTTTTTACAGTTTTGGAAACTTTAGAGTGTTTTCTATCCTAAGCTGTCAATTATATGCATATTCTAGCATCTTGTCCTGACAAAAATATCCAGTTTATTACGGGAATGTTTTTTTTCCAAAAATTAAAATACTGCCCGGCTACAAAAATAATATTTTTGGAAAAAAGGAACATTTGCTATCTAACTGGGAGTCTTGTGAGTGACAACATCCGAAAGCTCATCAAAGGTAAACAATTTAACTTGATTGCTTTTCTGATTTTCGTGACCAGGTTGCCTGCTAGGCATAATGCTATGCTAGGCTATCGATAAACTTACACAAATGCCTTTCTTGCTTTGGCTGTAAAGCATATTTTCAAAATCTGAGATGACAGGGTGATTAACAAAAGGCTAAGCTGTGTTTCAATATATTTCACTTGTGATTTCATGAACATGAATACTTTCTAGTAATATTTATGTCCGTTGCGTTATGCTAATTAGTGTCAGTTGATGACAACGCTCCCGGATCCGGGATGGGTAGTTACAAGAAGTTAAAGTTAGTGAGGGAGATATGAGTTTCCAGCTTCAGTGATTTTTGCAGTTTGTTCCAGTCATTGGCAGCAGAAAACTGTAAGGAAAGGTGGCCAAAGGAGGAATTGGCTTTGGGGGTGACCAGAGAAATATACCTGCCAGAGCGCGTGCTACAGGTGACCAGATAAGAAAAGCAAAGGAGCGTGAGCTACCTCATGTGAAAAGTGCATGACCAGTGCGTGACTGCTGGCATACCTCTGACTCAATCTTCTCTCATTCTCTCTCCCTTCACAGTAGAATCCTCAAACAAGTTTCTAAAGACAGTTGACATCTAGTCTAGTGGAAGCCTTAGGAAGTGCAACATAACCAATATCCCACTGTGTAGGGACTGAGTTGAAAATCGACCAACCTCAGATTTCCCACTTCCTGTTTGGATTTCTTCTCAGGTTCGTCATTAAGACAACGGAAAAATCATATGCTTCATCATCATTTTTTTTTAAAGCAGAGGTGACAGAGAGGAACAAAATTGTGAAATTTGAGAATGTGGTGTAGAGCAGTGCAAGCACTGGAGATAGGGGTGAGAAAAAGTGGGTCTGGGCATGTGTGATGTCGTTGATATTTGTGTGAGTCTGAATATTGTCTTTTGTATGTGTATGTTTTGTATTGAAAAAAGAATAATACCAAAAATGTTATAATGTCAAGAAAACTGTGGGTTATTACACCATTATTTATCATTTAAAAAATAACTCTTTGGATTAACCTAAAAAATAAAATAAATTAGTTTTCTAAGTTGAAAAACTCTACATTTGTTAAAACGAAATATACACAGCAAATTCTCCAGTGTTAAAAAAATAAATGACACTGAGTGTTAAATTAACACTGAAAGTGTTGCGACTGTGAACACCGGAACAGTGATAAATTAGCATACCGCTTAGTAAAAGCTTTATTTCAATATTTCCCAGAGTGCCTTGCCTTCTGAGTAAATTGTAGAGTTACTACCTATGACTGTATTTGTTAGTGACAGAGAGATGGTTGTTGCTTTTATCTATTATTGGTATTAAGGAATTCACCAAATTAGAACTTAAGTGAATATGGTATCATACGTTTTTTTTTCATCTAACACAATAGTATATGTATTTCATAAATTATTATTTTGAGGGCCTAGTTTTACCCTAATACAGGGGCCTGAAATTCTTATACATCACTTTGAACTAAAACCATGCCCATCATATTTCCCAGCATGCTCTATTGCAAGTTGATTTTTAGATTAGTTTTTTGTCAACATGTGCATTGATTGATTAATTAATTAATCGTATGCTACTTAATATGTAACATTTTGGGCAAACTAACCAAATCCACATAGAAATGTATGTTATAGATTTGTCATTTTCATTGAAAGCAAGTCTAAAAAGCAGTAGATCTGTTCTTTGCGCACCATTTCTATGCTTCCTGTTAAGTTTTGTTGTTGCGTCTTTTACTTTCGGTTTAGTACACAAACAGCTGAAAATACAATATTTTTTGATTATGGAAAAGATATTTTACAGCTGTTAGATGGTACAATGATTCTTTACACTATACTTGCTTGTTTTGTCACAAACTGAAATTAGGCAAACAAATAGAATTTTAGCAACCAGGAAATGGCGGCGAGATAGTTAATCTTTAAATAAAAATTTAAAATATTTTCTAAACTAATCCAATATGTTACTTGAATTTACTGCGCCCATTTCTGAAATGGTTGTTCCAGTTTAGATGCTTTAGGGAGTCTCATAGCTTAGTCTACCCAACCCAGGCAGTCATTCTGAATACAAGTTGCAGGTAATAAATACATTCTAAATATTGGATATCCTGATGCTGGCTGGATTCCAATAGGAATTACACATCAATGAACTGTATTGTATTATACTGTATTATATGGACTAGAATTACGCAACTCTTTCAAACAATGAAGTTGTTTTAAAACTCTGCAGCTGAAAAAAAAAGTACAATAAAAAAATGTGACCCCGAATAAGGTGACCCCTAAAAGACAGATAGAGATGAAGAAATTAGACGTGCATTCAGTCCTTATATTACTGTAGCATAGGCTATTCTGCAGCAAATGTAGGCCTGTCACAAAAAAAAAGTTGCCATAATGAGATGATACATGCATTGTGAACTGCACTCCATGCTGAAATGCGCTGTCATCCCCACCCTGAGCGTTGATGATTGATAATGCAGATAGCAGAGAGAAGGTTGTACATTTAGATATTGCATATCACGTCATGCTGTTCATATAAATAATTTATTATAATTGACCAGTTTCCTTCATGAATTTATCCCTGGAAAAAAGGGGGGGGATCTCAGTAAATCTTGGTAACCCGGTATAACCCTACTGTGCACCCACTCTTCACCCCCTTCTCACCCACCCACTCGAAGTCAGATGTTTTATTGAGCAGAAACGATTCTCCAAGAACATGAGCTGGTCCCAAATGTCACCCCATTCCCTAAATAGTGCATTTATGGCCCTGGTCAAAAGTAGTGCACTATAAAGCAAATGGGGTGCCATTTGAGAATGACACATAGACTGCCATTTCTTCAAGTAGAGATTGAGAAACAGCTGGGTCTCCTGGACCGCATTAGCCTAAAGGTCATTGAAGGGGAAAATTTCCCTGGTTCCACCCTCTCTTCCTCCCTACTCTCTCTCCTGCTGTCCCCTTCCCCTATTTTCCCTCTGTAATTGAGTGTGGTGTTTAGCCAGGGAGCCTGTGCTCATCGGAGGTTCCGAACATGGTAGTTATTTACACACGTTTTCACTGTAATTACCAGGCGTATTCTCTCTGTTCTCTGTATACGGATCTTCCTTCTTCAAGGTTGTATCAATTTCACAGTTATTCCATGCAGCCCCACAGTCCCTACCTCCCTCGCCCAACTCTCCTCTCCTATCTGCACTTGTGGGTGTCATTACCGGCTCACAGACATTTCCAGATTTGTTACGTCCTCCTTCTCTTCTCCTTAAAGCATATCAAAATTAATTGGTAATTATTATTTCATCATCAAATCTTGGAGCCGGCAACCATTGCCACAGCAGCAGGAGTGCTGGCCTTAAACGATGCATATTCAATATCATGCAGATTTAAAGCTGGTGTCACTGCTCTTAAACTTTAGCTGGAATCCCCTCTGAAAAGAGAGGCCAGTGATATTTAGAAACATGCATCCAAACATTTCACTGGCCTTTCACTTTTTCTTCTAGGCTAGACGCACTGACATAAGCAGTTCTGGGAAGGAAGTGTAGGCCGGAAAGCTATACAATTCGGTGCACGTTTCTTCCCCTGTACTAACATGTCTCGGATCAGCCTTGCTGCATTGCTTATACAAAAGGATGTCTGTTCCTCCGTCTCACACCCTCTACTGGCTCTCCTTCTCATTTGTTTGAAATCCTTGTCAAACCATACCCAGTAGGGCAGAGTCAGTACTTACTGGGTTCACAAGCTCTGTCAAGTCCTCCAGCAGGCCCGGCCTGTCAACCACACTGGAGACAGAGACCCAAATGGCATCCTATTCTTTATTTTGTGCACTACTTTTGACCAGAGCTCTAGGAGCCCTGATCAAATCTAGAGCACTACATAGGGAATAGGGTGATATTTGGGATGCAAACAGGGTATACTTCAGTGGACCTTAAAGCAAGAGGCACTCAAATCAACACACAGTGGCGGCATCTGTTGCTGCGTTTTATTTCATTAGGTGCTGAGTGTATTGGCAAGGCGCCGGTAGACGGAAGAGCCACCTGTTTGCCGATGAGTGTGCCGTAACCAAATCCCCCAAATGGCCACAGTCTAACTGCGTGTTGCTAAAATGATTTCTGCACTAAGTGGTTGTGATTTGTTTATGTTTCCGATTAAACTAATAAGTCCACATATTGTTGTCAGGGTTTTGACGTGGGGAGGGAGGCAGAGGAGGCGGAGGATGATATTTGTTCTGATTGTGTGGTGAAGTGATCGTAGAAGATTAGCAGGTTGCAGCACTTTACTGACGCTCTTCCTATGAGACTCTGAGAGAATGGGCCCACTCTCACTGCGTCTGCGTTGATAATTTGATTGAGTTGCGATGTGTCAGCATATCAGGAATATCGGCCCTCGCCATCTGTGCACGTGTCTTGCATCCTTAGAGGAGAAATGATTGAGATTTATTGTTAAGGTTGATTAAGGCAGGAGGGGTATGTATGGTCGATCAAGGGAAGAGTGAGACATGCAGTGCTACTGTGCTACGCATATGTGTGCATCCCAAATGGCACTCTATTCTCTTTAAAGTGCACTACTTTTGACCAAAAGCCATTGAGCACTATAGGGAATAGAGTGCCATTTGGAACTCATCTATCAGCTTCCCTCCTGATGACAGAGAAGGGTGACCAGGACCAAGCAGCTTCAATTGCTCACAGTGACACTGAATCGTTACCTTTACACAGAACCCCCCTTGGCATCAGTGTCCTGAAATAGAATCAGGTGAAAATACAGTATGGCGGGGGATACACATGGTTAAGCAGTGATGTCTATCCCTCTGGACTTGCTGTTTGTACCTCGGGACTGTCAGCAGCACCCGGCCTAATGCATTTCAGAACTGTCCTTGAGTGGGTACAGTATCCGTCATGCCAATACCAGCATGATTAATTGCTCCGGTGGTCTCTTCTCTTTCAGTCCAAGAAAAGGCCCTGGGCCCTCAAAGGAACAAACAAGCCTACTTAAAGGTCTGGGACAGTCGAAATCATGTTTTTCATTAAATGTGATGATATTTAGATGAAATCAGATCAGTAGGACTATCAAGGTATGAACAATGTCAAACAATTGGATTCAAGAAGCGGAATGGAGTAGGGATTATTAAGGCTTTTTATGACATCACAAAAGTCACATTTTAATACACATTTTATTATCTTACCTAATTTAAATTAGTTCCAATATAACCAATATAACAGAAGTCGTATTTGCAGACAGGCGTTGTTTACATAGCTAGGTACAGCAGCTAATCTACTGGTGCCAAAATTTTACTGCAGCGTGTCAGCAAATATACAGTGCCTTCAGAACGTATTGATACCCTTGACTTGTTCCACTTTCTGTTCTGTAACAGACAGAATTCAACATTTATGAAAAAAAAATGCTCACCCATCTACACAAAATACCTCATAAGGACCAAGTGAAAACTGTCACGCCTTGGCCTTAGTATTTTGTGTTTTCTTTAATTATTTGTTCGGGCCAGGGTGTGACATGGGGTTGTTGTGTTGTCTTGTTGGGGTTTTTGTAGGCATTGGGATTGTGGTTGATTGGGGGGGTGTCTAGTGTAGGCTTGGCTGCCTGAGGCGGTTCTCAATCTGAGTCAGGTGATTCTCGTTGTCTCGGATTGGGAACCGTATTTAGGTAGCCTGAGTTTCACTTTGTATTTCGTGGGTGATTGTTCCTGTCTCTGTGTAGTTTCACCAGATAGGCTGTAATTAGGTTTCACGTTCCGTTTGTTGTTTTCGTATTTGTATAGTTATTTCATGTATCGTCATTATTTTCATTAAAGATCATGAATAACCACCACGCTGCATTTCGGTCCGACTCTCTTTCGACAAACGAAGAACGCCGTTACAGAATCACCCACCACACACGGACCAAGTGGCGTGGTTGTTGGCAGCGACAGCAGGAGCGAAAGGAGGCACTTACGAGACGCTGTTATGAGGACGTTAGGGACAGCAGAAGCATGGAGTATACGACGTGGGATGAAATAGACAGGTGGGCGGCCGACCCAGAGAGAGTGCCTGAGCCCGCCTGGGATTCGCTAGAGCAGTGCGAAGAGGGCTATAGGCGAATGGAGTTGGAGAAACAGGCACGGCGGCGCAGAGCGAAACCCGAGAGTCACCCCAAAAAATGTATTGGGGGGGGGGGCTCAGAGGGAGAGTGGCTGAGTCAGGTGTCAGACCTGAGCCAACTCTCCCTGTTAATTGTGAAGAGCAGTTGCAGTGGGAGAGGCTGCATCACTTGGAGAATTGGACATGGGAGGAGGAACTGGACGGAAAAGGACCCTGGGCTCAGCCTGCAGAATATCGCCGTCCCAAGGAGGAACTAGAGGCGGCTAAAGCGGGGAGGCGCTGGTATGAGGAGGCAGCACGGTGACGCGGATGGAAGCCCGAAAAGCAGCCCCAAAAAATTATTGGGGGGGGGCTTACAGGGAGTATGGCTATGCCAGGTAGGAGACCTGCGCAAACTCCCTGTGCTTACCGGGGGGCTAAAGAGACCGGGCAGGCACCGTGTTATGCTAGTGAGCGCACGGTGTCTCCAGTGCGGGTGCATAGCCCGGTACGGTTCATAACAGCCCTTCGTATTGGCCGGGCTAGAGTGGGCATCGAGCCAGGTAAGCTTGGGCAGGCTCGGTGCTCAAGAGCTCCAGTGCGCCTGCACGGTCCGGTCTATCCAGAGCCACCTCCACACACCAGTCCTCCGGTAGCAGCTCCCCACACCAGGCTTCCTGTGCGTGTCCTCGATCCAGTACCACCAGTTCCAGCACCACGCACCAGGTCTTCAGTGCGCCTCGCCTGTTTAGCGCAGCCAGAGCCTTTCTCCTCTCCTGCGCTGCTGGAGTCTCCCGCCTGTTTAGCGCAGCCAGAGCCTTTCTCCTCTCCTGCGCTGTCGGAGTCTCCCGCCTCTCCAGCGCTGTCGGAGCCTTTCTCCTCTCCTGCGCTCCCGGAGTCTCCTGTCTGTTCAGTGCTATCAGAGCCTTCCTTCCCTCCTGCGCTGCTGGAGTCTCCCGCCTGTTTAGCGCAGCCAGAGCCTTTCTCCTCTCCTGCGCTGCTGGAGTCTCCCGTCTGTTCAGCGCTGCCAGAGCCTTCCTCCTCTCCTGCGCTGCTGGAGTCTCCCGCCTGTTTAGCGCAGCCAGAGCCTTTCTCCTCTACAGCGCTGCCGGAGCCTCCCGCCTGTTTAGCGCAGCCAGAGCCTTCCTCCTCTCCTGCGCTGCCGGAGCCTCCCGCCTGTTTAGCGCAGCCAGAGCCTTTCTCCTCTAGAGCGCTGACGGAGCCTCCTGCCTGTTCAGCGCAGCCAGAGCTGTCAGCCTGCATGAAGCAGCCAGAGCTGTCAGTCTGCATGGAGCAGCCAGTCTGCATGGAGCAGCCAGAACTGTCAGTCTACATGGAGCAGCCAGAGCTGCCAGTCTACATGAAGCAGCCAGAGCTGCCAGTCTGCATGAAGCATCCAGAGCTGTCAGTCTGCATAGAGCAGCCAGAGCTGCCAGTCTGCAAGGAGATGTCAGTCTGCAAGGAGCTGTCAGTCTGCAAGGAGCCGCCAGTCTGCCCAGCGCCGCCAGTGCTGCCAGTCTGCCCAGCGTCGCCAGTCTGCCCAGCACCGCCAGTCTGCCCAGCGCCGCCAGTCTGCCCAGCATCGCCAGTCTGCCCAGCATCGCCAGTCTGCCCAGCGCCGCCAGTCTGCCCAGCGCCGCCAGTCCATGATCTTCTAGATCTGCCAGTCAACCAGATTCTTCCAGATCAGCCTGTCAACCAGTCTCTTCCAGATCTGCCAGTCAACCAGTCTCTTCCAGATCTGCCAGTCAACCAGAATCTTCCAGATCTGCTAGTCAACCAGAATCTTCCAGATCTGCTAGTCAACCAGAATCTTCCAGATCTGCTAGTCAACCAGAATCTTCCAGATCTGCTAGTCAACCAGAATCTTCCAGATCCGCCAGCCAGGATCTACCGGAGCCTACTACCTACCTGGGCTTCCTCTCAGTACTGGGCTTCCTCTCAGTACTGGGCTTCCTCTCAGTACTGGGCTTCCCCTCAGTTCCGGGCTGCCCCTCAGTCCCGAGCTGCCCCTCAGTCCCGAGCTGCCCCTCAGTCCCGAGCTGCCCCTCAGTCCCGAGCTGCCCCTCAGTCCCGAGCTGCCCCTCAGTCCAGAGCTGCCCCTCAGTCCCGAGCTGCCCCTCAGTCCCGAGCTGTCCCTCAGCCCCGAGATGCCCCTCAGTCGCGAGCTGCTCCTCAGTTCTGTGGGGTTCTGGGTGAGGACATTTAGGCCATGGTCGGTGGCGAGGGTGGATTGTCCCAGGACGCGAAGGGGAGGAACTAGGACATTAATGAAGTGGGGTCCGCGTCCCGAGCCGGAACCGCCACCATGGACAGACGCCCACCCGGACCCTCCCTATGGTTTTGAGGTGCGTCCGGGAGTCCGCACCTTGGGGGGGGGGGGTTCTGTCACGCCTTGGTCTTAGTATTTTGTGTTTTCTTTAATTATTTGTTCGGGCCAGGGTGTGACATGGGGTTGTTGTGTTGTCTTGTTGGGGTTTTTGTAGGCATTGGGATTGTGGTTGATTGGGGGTGTGTCTAGTGTAGGCTTGGCTGCCTGAGGCGGTTCTCAATCTGAGTCAGGTGATTCTCGTTGTCTCGGATTGGGAACCGTATTTAGGTAGCCTGAGTTTCACTTTGTATTTCGTGGGTGATTGTTCCTGTCTCTGTGTAGTTTCACCAGATAGGCTGTAATTAGGTTTCACGTTCCGTTTGTTGTTTTCGTATTTGTATAGTTATTTCATGTATCGTCATTATTTTCATTAAAGATCATGAATAACCACCACGCTGCATTTCGGTCCGACTCTCTTTCGACAAACGAAGAACGCCGTTACAAAAACATGTTTTTTGAATTTTTTGCTAATTAATTGAAAGTGAAATACACAAATATCGAATTTACATTAGTATTCACACACCTTTGCTATGAAACTGCAAATTGAGCTCAGGTGCATCCAATTTCATTGGATCTTCCTAGAGATGTCACTCCAACTAAATTTTTGTCAACCTGTGACATGATTTAGAAAGAAATACACCTGTCTATTTAAAGTCCCACTGCTGACGGTGCATGTTAGAGTAGAAACTATACCACAAAGTCCAAATAACTGTCCATAGAGCTCCACGATAGAATTGTGATGAGGCATATTCAGTATTTGGGGAAGGGTATAAAACAATGTCGAGAGTGTTGAAAGTTTCGAAGAGGACAGTGGTCTCCATCATTGGGAAATTGAACAAATTTGGTAGTACCTAAACTCTGCCTAAAGCTGTCCATCTGACCAAACTGAGCCACTGGGAAAGAAGAACCTGGTGCCGGGTTCAAAACAACTGGGTACTCGGAACTGTGAACTCGGAAATCTCTGACTTCCGACTTCAGTGCGTTTAAAATAACTGGGAACTCAAAAAAACTAGCTCTGACTGGGAAACATTTATTTGAACGGTCATCCAGCACAGAAGTTCCAACTCTGGAACTCTGGCCTCTTTCTAGAGCTCCGACTTAACAACCTGACGATTACTGTTTTGAATGAGGCTTTAGTCAGGGAGGTGACCAAAAACCTACTGACCATTCTGACAGAACTACAGAGTTCCTTCGCTGATATGGGAGAACCTGCCAGAAGGACAAGAGTCTCTAGAGCACTTCACCAATCTGGGCTTTAAGGGAGAGTGGCTAAATGGAAGCAACTCCTGAGAAAAAAAGCATATGACAGCACGCCTGGCGTTTGCAATTAGGCATGTGAAAGACTGAAATCATAATGCAAAAGATTATGTGGGCTGATGAAACAAAAATGTAACTATTTGGCCTGAATGCAAAGTGCCAAGTCTGGAGAACCAGGCACAACTCATCACCCATCTAGCACCATCCCTACTGTGAAGCATGGTGATGCTTTTTAGCAGCAGGGACCAGGAGACTAGCAAGGATAGAGGGGAAATTAATGGAGCCAAATAAAGGCAAATCCTTGATAAGAATCTGCTTTGGAGTACAAATTACCTTAAACTGGGGTGAAGATTTACATTCCAACAGGACAATGACCCCAAGCCAACGTAAATCTGGAATGCTGTATACTCATTACAATTTGTGAAGGGGGTGGGGCTATCTGTGTATTTCTACAGTACACAGAGAAATTAACACTGAGTGATAAATCAAAACTAAAAGTGTTGTCTGTAGACCCATATAGACACCGGAAATAGTATTAAAATAACATAATGCTTAGTTTAAAGCCTTATTTGAATACTTCCCAGAGTGCCTTGCCTTTTGAGTAAATTGTCGTTTCTACCCATGACTATCTCTGTTAGTGACAGAGACATGATTGTTGCATTCTACAATAGCCATTACACAATAGTAGAAGGCTGAGCACATGTAATGGTTGACTTTTTCTGCTAAGGGGACAGGACAACTTCACCACATCAAAGGGACAATGGACGGGGCCATGTACCGTCAAATCTTGGGTGAGAACCTCCTTCCCTCAGCCTCGAAACCTTAATGACTTGGAGAATATGTGCAAAGAGGAGTGGGACAAAATCCCTCCTGAGATGTGTGCAAACCTGGTGGCCAACTACAAGAAACGTCTGACCTCTGTGATTGCCAACAAGGGTTTTGCCACCAAGTACTAAGTTGTGTATTGCAGAGGGGTCAAATACTTATTTCCCTCATTAAAATGCAAATCAATTTATAACATTTTTGACATGCGTTTTTCTGGATTTATTTGTTGTTATTCTGTCTCTCACTGTTCAAATAAACTGTCAATTAACTTCTGGGCCCCATCCTGACTGATGGCAACCCATTCTTGCATAATCTATACTTGGAGTGTGTCAGAATTTGTGGGTTTTTGTTTGTCCACCCGCCTCTTGAGGATTGACCACAAGTTCTCAATTGGATTAAGGTCTGGGGAGTTTCCTGGCCATGGACCCAAAATATCAATGTTCTGTTTCCCGAGCCACTTAGTTATCACTTTTGCCTTTCTTTATTCATGACTGTGTTCTTAGGCAAAATTGTGAGTGAGCCCACTCCCTTGACTGAGAAGCAACCCCACAAAGGAGCGGTCTCAGGATGCTTTAATGTTGGCATGACACAGGACTGATGGTAGCGCTCACCTCGTCTTCTCTGGACAAGCTTTTTTCCGGATGCCCCACACAATCGGAGAGGGGATTAATCATAGAAAACGACTTTACCCCAGTCCTCAGCATTCCAATCCCTGTACCTTTTGCAGCATTTCAGTCTGTCCCTGATGTTTTTCCTGGAGAGAAGTGGCTTCTTTGCTGCCAGTCTTGACACCAGGCCATCCTCCAAAAGTTTTCACCTCACTGTGCATGTAGAATGCACTCACACCTGCCTGCTGCCATTCCTGAGCAAGCTCTGTAATGGTGGTGCCCCGATCCCGCAGCTGAATCAACTTTAGGTGACAGTCCTGGTGCTTGCTGGACTTTCTTGGGCACCCTGAAGCCTTCTTCACAACAATTGAACTGCTCTCCTTGAAGTTCTTGATGATCTGATAAATGGTTGATGTAGGTGCAATCTTACTGGCAGCAATATCATTGCCTGTGAAGCCCTTTTTGTGCAAAGCGATGATGATGGCATGTGTTTCCTTACAGGTAACCATGTTTGACAGAGGAAGAACAATGATTCCAAGCACCATCCTCCTTTTGAAGCTTCCAGTCTGTTATTCAAACTCATTCAGCATGACAGAGTGATCTCCAGCCTTGTCCTCGTCAATACTCACATCTGTGTTAACCTCTGGAGACTAGGGGGCAGTATTTGGATGTTTGGATGAAAAGCGTACCCAAATGAAACTGCCTAGTTCTCAGGCCCAGAAGCTAGAATATGCATATAATTGGCAGAGTATGATAGAAAACCCTCTAAAGTTTCCAAAACTGTATAAATATTGTCTGTCAGTATAACAGAACTGATATTGCAGGCGAAAACCTGAGGAAAATCAACCAGGAAGTGCTATTTTTCTGAAACCTCTGTTCCATTGCATGCCTTCCCTCCATTTAAATGGATATCAACAAGATTCCTATCCCTATGGCTTCCACATTGTGTGAACAGTCTTTAGATATAGAGTCAGGCTTTTATTCTGAAAAATGAGCGAGAATGATCACATCGCGTCAGTGGATAGCTGGGTGTCCTTAGATTTTTGCATGCGTGAGCAGCTTGGAGCAGACCTTTTCTCTCTCTCTCTCTCCTATTGAAAAAGCTACCATCCGGTTGAAATATTATCGATAATGTATTGTAAAAACAACCTGAGGATTGATTACAAAAAACGTTTGATATGTTTCTACGAACTTTACGGATACTATTTGGAATTTTCTTCTGCCCGTCGTGACATGCACGAGCCTGTGGATTACTCAACAAAACGCGCCAACCAAATGGAGGCTTTTGGATATAAAAATATTCGTTATCGAATTAAACAAACATTTATTGTGTAACTGGGAGTCTCGTGAGTGCAAACATCCGAAGATCATCAAAGGTAAGCAATTAATTTTTTGTGCTTTTCTGACTTTCGTGACCAATCTACTTTGCTGCTAGCTGTTTGTAATGTTTTGTCTGCTGAGAGAGCTGTCCTAACATAAACGCTTGGTTTGCTTTCGCTGTAAAGCTTTTTTGAAATCTGACACACCAGGTGGATTAACAAAAAGCTAAACTGTGTTTTAGTATATTGCACTTGTGATTTCATGAAAATTACATATTTGTAGTCATTTAATTTGAATTTGGCGTTCTGCAATTCAGCGGATGTTGACGAAAATGATCCCACTACAGGGATCGGTGCGCAAAGAAGTTAACAAGAGAATCACTGACATGCTGTCAGCTGATCCTTTTGTGGCAGGACTGAAATACAGTGGAAATGTTTTTGGGGGGGATTCAGTTCATTTGCATGGCAAAGAGGGACTTTGCAATTAATTGAAATTCATATGATCACTCTTCATAACATTCTGGGGGATATGCAAATTGCCATCATACAAACTGAGGCAGCAGACTGTGAAAATTAACATTTGTGTCATTCTCAAAACTTTTGGCCACAACTGTACAGTCATGGGAGGTAACTCTACAATTTAGTCAAAAGGCAAGGCACTCTGGGGAAAGTAGTGTCAGTATTAATATCTCTTTTTTAACACTGGAGAATTTGCTGTTTAAATCTAGACCTTTTGTTTTTTTGTGGTTATTCATTGATACATGAGTGTGTTTGTGGAGTGTGTGATGTAGGGGAAATTAGAGAAGAGGTCACCTCAACACCCTCCAAAGCAGGGTTTCCAAACTCGCAAGCTTTGATAATTTGAATCAGCTGTGTAGTGTGAGGGCTGAGTTTGGAAACCGCTGCTCTAAGACAGTTTTTCCCAACCCTGGTCCTCGAGTATATTTTTATTGTAACCCTCAACAGGGACACCTGATTCAACTTGTGAACTAATCATCAGGACGTCAATGAATTGAATGAGGTGTATTTGTCGCGGGCTACAATGGAAATGTATATTGTTTGGGGTACTCGAGGAACAGGGTTGTATTTGTATTTTTTATTTATTATGGATCCCATAATAAATTCCTGCAGTCCAGCAAAATTAAGTTCGCTATTCAATTTAAAAACATTACAATACATTCACAACAGATTTCACAACATATTAAGTGTGTGACCTCAAGCCTCTACTTTACTACCAGATATTTATAGTCGAACACAAAATCCATGTGTAAATGTGTGTATAGTGCATATGTTATTGTGTGTTTGTATGCATTTGTCTGTGCCTATTTTGTGTTGCTTCACAGTCACCGCTGTTCCATAAGGGGTATTTTTGGGAAACACTGCCCTATTACACAGACCGAGGCTGCTTCCCAAATGGCTCCCTATTCCCTATATCAGGGCTCTCTAACCCTGTTTTTGGAGAGCTACCCTGCTGTAGGTTTTCGCTCCAACCAAAGTTGTAACTAACCTGATTCTGCTACTTATTAGAAACGGGAGCGCTAGATTAGGGTTGGAGCAAAAACCTATAGGACGGTAGCTCTCCAGGAACAGGGTTGAAGAACTCTGCCCTTTATAGTGCGCTACTTTTCGCCAGGGCCCGTGACACCCTATTCCCTATATAGTGCACAACTTCTAACCAGAGCCCCTTGGTCAAAACTAGTGCACTATAAAGGGAATAGGGTGCCATTTGGGATGCAAAAAGAGAGAGAGCAGCAACGACCCCGGCTAGCTTCACCAGACTCTATGGGTCTCGTCAGTGACCCGCCCCTGAAATCCACCTGAACTGACCCAGATATCCAAACGTCTAAAAAATGGCCCTGGAGGAGCTGGGAGCAGATGGCCGTCATATATCAAACGGAGTAGATAACGGCCATTTATCAAAGCATTAGAGGACTGCCATGAAATATGGCCACCGGACATGCATCACATACTCACGCCAACATCCATCCACAAAATATTGTCCCTAAATAATTTAGTATCCTTTATATGGCTACAACCAGGCGCCTCAAGACATATTTGATCTTTCATGAAAAAAGCTGTTTATTGCCAACGAAGTCACCCCTTTTTCTATCCCCCTCTCTTCCTATCTCTCTCTCTCATGTTTATTACCTGCACAATCAAGTAAATAGCCTAAACATACCATGCTGCTTCCTCATCATTGGGTTATAACCTCATGTCCCAGACATAATAGTTTGAATCTTAATAGGCCTATCTTAAACAGAACTGGTGTTACAGACAGTTTTAGGGGGACATTTTTTATGGTTTTCCCCCGCTGCTCCTCCTAGCAACTGTAGGGCCTGTTCACTTCCTTCTCCCGACAGTTGAAGGTGCCCTGCCCAGTTGATAATTACAGTGATAATTGCCTCTAAACTAAACGTACACTGCAATTACTCAAGAAAAACTTCAAAATGATCTTTAATTAAAAATCCCTAAAGTCGATGTCCGTGCCCCCTCTGAAAACGAATTAGCATTACAAAAAAATCCCCATAAAAATCTGTCAGTTTAAGATAGAGATATTCGCCGATGTTGCACTTTCGCATCTGTGGTGAAAGGTGAAAGAGCAAGAGAGGTGTTCGTCTGTACAAAATCGTCTGTAGCGTCTCAACAGTTTGGGATACAGACTAATAGTTGTTTTGCTCACAGACGCCTATAGAACTCACAAGAATGACGGTTTCACGATCGTCGTCATGGAAATGACCGGACCAAGGTGCAGCGTGGTGAGCATACATTTTCATTATTATCAATGTCGCCAACAAAACAAGAAACAACAAAAATGAACGTGAAGCTTACTAGGGCTATACAGGCCACTAACAAAGACACCTACCCACAAATACACAAAGGAAAAAAGGCTGCCTAAGTATGATTCCCAATCAGAGACAACGATAGACAGGTGTCCCTGATTGAGAACCATACCCGGCCAAAACATAGAAACAAAGAGCATAGAGGTTCCCCCCCCCCCCCCCCCCCCCCCGGGGTCCGGCTGGGCATACATCTTGGTGGTGGCTCCGGTACGGGACGCCGACCCTGCTCCACCTCTGGCTTCCCACACATTGGTGGCGCCTCTGGTGCGGGGACCCTCATTGCCGACCCCGGACTGGGGACCCTCGCCGCAGGCCCCGGACTGGGGTCCGTCGCCGCAGGTCCCGGACCGGGGACCCTCACAGGAGGCCCCGGACTGTGGACCGTCGCTGGAGGCCCCGGACCGGGAACCGTGCCATGGATCCTCACTGCAGGCTCCGGGCCATGGATCATCATTGGAGGCTCCGTGCCATGGATCATCACTGGAGGCTCCGTGCCATGGATCATCACTGGAGGCTTCCTACGTGGAGCTGGATCAGGTCTCACCGGACTGAGGAGATGTACTGGAAGCCTGGTGCGTGGAGCCGGCACCAGATACACTGGGCCGTGGAGGCGCACTGGAGGTCTCAAGCGCACAGCCGGCACAACCCGTCCTGGCTGGATGGTTACTTTGGCCCGGGCAATGCGGGGCGCTGGCACAGGACGCACTGGGCTGTGCAGACGCACCGGAGATACAGTGCACAGAGCCGGCACAGGATATCCTGGGCCGAAGAGACGCACTGGAGGCCAGGCGCGCTGAGCCGGCACCATCCGTCCTGGCTGGATGCCCACTCTAGCCCGTCCAATGCGGGGAGCTGGAATGTAGCGCACCGGGCTGTGCACCCGCACTGGAGACACTGTGCACTTTTACCGCATAACACGGTGCCTGACCAGTACCACGCTCCTTGCCGTGAGTAAAAACTTTACGAAAAAAGCATACCATGCAATATTCTGAGACGGCGCTCAGACGTAAATATATTTCTCCACCATGTTGGAGTCAACAGAAATACAAAAAATATTCCCTTACCTTTGATGATCTTTCATCAGAATGCAGTGCAAGGAATCCTAGTTCTGCAATAAATCGTTGTTTTGTTCGATAACTGTGAGGGGACACACACAAACACATACACACACACTCTTAGTTGCATTGTTTCTACGATTTTTTTGCTGTTGTTGTACTGTTTGTAGTTCATTGTGTTTTGAGACTGTCCTTGTCTATCAGTGTTTTGTTACTTGCCATGATTTGTGTTTTCTTGTTGACCCCAGGAAGAATAGCTGCTGCTTTGGTAAAAGCTAATAGGGATCTGAATAAACCAATAATACCAAATCAATTTTCATAAAATATGACAATACATTGAATAAATCAAGTACTCTATGATGTGGGAGAAGGGGAGAATGGGTGAGTTGATGAGCGTGTGGAAGCGAACGATGCATAATTATGTAATCGCAGATTGTGAATGAAGAACAGGGTGGGCCATTCTATTTTATTTATCTAATTATAATCTTAACATGTGTCTGAGAATGTGCCAATGAGGCTTGTGGAACCTTACATTGACGAGGGGAGAAATGTCACCATGTATAATTTCTTCACTTCGCTGTTATTGGCAACATGTTGCTTGCAAAGAAAACAAGCCTGGTCGGTACCATGAACAAAGTTAGACAGAAGCTCCCTCACTCTGTGCAAAATAAGATACCTGAACAGCAGCTGTTCTCCACAACGGTGCTGAAGAATGAGAATACAACACTCACACTATACCAATGTAAGCCAAGAAAGTATGAGTGTTTGTGTCATGAGCACCATGGCAGCAGCCAAATTGCACTCAGCTCCCAGTGAGGAGAAACTGCCAGGTGGGCAGATGAGCTGAGAACAGATCACATGACACCTGTGCCACCAACCTGGTCCCAGAGCATTTCGTATTATTCTGTACGTAAATCTAAGGCACACCATTTAGTATGATATGTTACGTTTCGTATGGTATGTATTCATTTGTGGATGTCCATCACCCAAATCACATGATATGTTATGAATTACAGTTAGTATTATATTTTACGATTTAGCAAAAAGTACAATATGCTAAGAATTGGCCAAATGTATGACATGTTACAAATTCTAGCTACGTGGCTAGGTGGCCAATGTTAGATAGCTGGCTAACGTTAGGAAGGCTAGGGGTGTGGGTTAAAGTTAGGGTTAAGTTTAGGAGTTAGATTAAAGGCTTAAGGTTAGGGTTAGGGGAAGGGTTAGTTAAATGGGTTATAGGAAGGGTTAGCTAAAAGGGTTAAGGTTAGGGTTAGGGTTAGGGATGGCTAACATGCTAAGCAGTCGCAAAGTAGAAAAAAAATATTAAAGTAGTTGAAAAGGTACTATTTAGCTAAAATGCTAAAGTTGTCCCTGCTGAGATTTAACCGTTAGGTTATTAGACATCCACGTTATACTATCCAGCCTTCCATCTATTTATGGATGGATGGTATTCAGAAAGTATTCAAAACCTTGACTTTGTCCGCAATATGTTACATTACAGCCTAATTGTAAAATTGATTAAAAAAAACATTTTTCACCATCAATCTACACACCCCATAATGTTGAATAGAAAACAGTTTTTTTGAATTTTTTGGAAATGTATTACAGATAAAAAACAGAAATACCTTACATAAGTATTCATACCCTTTGCTATGAGACTCGAAAGTGAGCTTCATTAGTTCCTCCTTGAGATGTTTCTAGAACTTCATTGGAATACACCTGTGGTAAACTCAATTGACTAGAAATGATTTGGAAATGTCCAACCGTTGACAGTGCATGTCAGAGCAAAAACCAAGTCATGAGTTCAGTTCTGGGGAAGCGTACCAAAAAATGTCTGCAGCATTGAAGGTCCCCAAAAACACAGTGGCCTCAATCATTCTTTAATGGGAGAAGTTTGGAACCACCGAGACTCTTCCTAGAGCTGGCTGCACAGCCAAACTGAGCAATCGGGGGAGAAGGGCCTTGGTCAGGGAGGTGACCAAGAACCCGATGGTCACTCTGACAGAGCTGCAGAGTTCCTCTGTGGCACCAGAAACCTGGCACCATCCCTACGGTGAATCATAGTGGTGGCAGCATCATGCTGTGGGGATGTTTTTCAGCGGCAGGGACTGGGATCGAGGGAAAGATGAACGAAGCAAAGTACAGAGAGATTCTTGATGAAAACCTGATCCAGAGCACTCTGGAACTCAGACTGGGAAGAAGGTTCACCATCAAATAGGACAACAACCCTAAGCACACTGCCAAGACAACGCAGGAGTGGATTCGAGACAAGTGTTTGAATGTCCTTGAGTGGCCCAGCCAGAGCCCAGACTTGAACCCAATCAAACAACTGAAGAGACCTGAAATGATCTGTGCATCCAACCTTGAGAGGATCTGCAGAGAAGAATGGGAGAATCTCCCCAAATACAGGAGTGCCAAGCTTGTAGCGTCATACCCAAGAAGACTCAAGGCTGTAATCTCTGCCAAAGGTGCTTCAACAAAGTACTGAGTAAAGGGTCTGAGTACTTTTATAAATGTAATATTTCAGTTTTTTGTTTTTAATACATTTGCAATTTGCAATACAATTTTTGCTTTGTCATTATGCGGTATTATGTGTAGATTCATGAGGATTATTATTTTTTCATCCATTTTAGAATAAGGCTGTAAAGTAACAAAATGTGGAAAACGTCAAAGGTGCTGAATACTTTCCCGAAAGCACTATCTATCCCTCCATCCCTCCATCCTCTGACCCAACTTTCTTTTTTGCATTAAGTACCCATATATCTTTTGCAAGTGTGCCAAACAACATATTTTACTTACTTTAGTTAACTGTGTTACGTCTAGTCTATGAGACCAGGCTGGTGCCACCTGTAAGCGACTTGTTAGTGGGAAGTGTTGCAAGCAAGTGAAAGTGACAAAGATTTGTGTCGACTGTTAGGACAAGGATAAGAGCTAAATGAGATCCAAAATATACCATTGCATGAATATGCATGCCAAACTGTTACCACGAGCGAGGCCACAAATAATGTGTTCAGTAACTGACAATAATGGTATAATTTTGACTGCCGTCATATCTACACTTGTATTCACTATAACGACATTATTGCCTTTGGGCTAATTTTCACTATTTAACAAGCACACTTGGTGCTTTGGGTATTTTTATTTGTTTTGTTCCTATGAAAATAAACGGTTACTGTCTTCCAATGCACATGCTTTTTGTTTCAAGAAAGGCACTCCACTAATCAAATGTATTACACATTTACAGTGCCTTGAAAAAGTATTCATCCCCTTTGGCAATTTTCCTAGTTTGTTGCATTACAACCTGTAATTTAAATGGATTTTATTTGGATTTCACACAAAATACACAAAATAATCCAAATTTGTGAAGTGAAATGAAAAAAATAACTCAAATAAATTACAAAACTGAAAAGTGGTGTGTGCATATGTATTCACCCCCTTTGCTATTAAGCAATAAGATAATAAGCAATAAGCAATAAGATCTGGTGCAACCAATTACCTTCAGAAGTCACATAATTAGTTAAATAAAGTCCACCTATGTGAAATCTAAGTGTCACATGATCTGTCACATGATCTCAGTATATATACACCTGTTCTGAAAGGCCCCAGAGTCTGCAACACCACAAAGCAAGGGGCACCACCAAGCAAGTTGTCACGGTCATCATATGGAGGAGACCAAGGCGCTGCGTAAATACTTCTTTAAATAAAGAAATAACACTGAACAAACTATACAAAACAACAAAACGAACCGTGAAGCTAATATGCGTAGTGCAGACAGGCAACTAAACATATACCAAGAACCCACAAACTACCCAAGGAATATGGCTACCTAAATATGATCCCCAATCAGAGACAACGATTAACAGCTGCCACTGATTGAGAACCATTCTAGGCAACCACAGACACATAAACACCTAGACTTACAAAAAGCCCTAGACAATTTACAAACTAAACAAACCACCCTCGTCACACCATGACCTAACCGAAAACAATAAAGAAAACAAAGGTCAGGGCGTGACACAAGTGGCACGATGAAGACCAAGGAGCTTTCCAAACAGGTCAGGGACAAAGTTGTGGAAAAGAACAGATCAGGGTTGGGTTTTAAAAAATATCAGAAACTTTGAACATCAGAGCACCATTAGAGCACCATTAAAAATTTTAAAGAATATGGCACCACAACATACCTTCCAAGAGAGGGCTGCCCACCCAACTCACGGAACAGGCAAGGAGGGCATTAATCAGAGAGGCAACAAAGAGACCAAAGATAACCCTGAAGGAGCTGCAAAGCTCCACAGCGGAGATTGGAGTGTCTGTCTATAGGACCAAATTAAGCTGTACACTCCACAGAGCTGGGCTTTACAGAAGAGTGGACAGAAAAAAGCCATTGCTTAAAACCCCATCCCGCATGAGGGAGCGTAATCATCGACTGACACTAATTAGCATAACGCAACGGACATAAATATTCCTAGAAAATATTCCTATTCATGAAAATCACAAGTGAAATATATTGAGACACAGCTTAGCCTTTTGTTAATCACCCTGTCATCTCAGATTTTCAAAAGATGCTTTACAGCCAAAGCTAGACAAGCATTTGTGTAAGTTTATCTATAGCCTAGCATAGCATTTTGTCCAGCTAGCAGCAGGTAACTTGGTCACGGAAATCAGAAAAGCAATCAAATTAAATCGTTTACCTTTGATGAGCTTCGGATGTTTTCACTCACGAGACTCCCAGTTAGATAGCCAATGTTCCTTTTTTCCAAAAATATTATTTTTGTAGGCGAAATAGCCCCATTTGTTCTTCACGTTTGGCTGAGAAATCACCCGGAAATTGCAGTCACGAAAACACCGAAAAATATTCCAAATTAGCTCCAAATATCGACAGAAATATGGCAAACGTTGTTTATAATCAATCCTCAAGGTGTTTTTCAAATATCTATTCGATAATATATCCACCAGGACAATTGGTTTTTCAGTAGGACCGATTGGAATAATGGCTACCTCAGTATTTTACGCGAGAATCACTCTGGGAGCCATCAGGTGACCAGTTGCGTAATGTAGCCACGCATTGGAACAGAGCCCTTTCAAACATGAGGCACTTCCGGATTGGATTTTTCTCAGGCTTTCACCTGCAATATCAGTTATGTTATACTCACAGACAATATTTTTTACAGTTTTGGAAACTTTAGAGTGTTTTCTATCCTAAACTGTCAATTATATGCATATTCTAGCATCTTGTCCTGACAAAATACCCCGTTTACTACGGGAACGTTATTTTTCCATAAATGAAAATACTGCCCCCTAGTCACAATTAAAGAAATAAACAAGCCAAAAGGCATGTGGGAGACTCCCCAAACATATGGAAGAAGGCAATCTGGTCAGATGAGACAAAAATGTAGGTTTTTGGCCATCAAGGAAAACGCTATGTCTGGCGCAAACCCAACATCTTTCATCACCCCGAGTACATCGTCCCCACCGTGAAGCATGGTGGTGGCAGCATCATGCTGTGGGGATGTTTTTCATCGGCAGGGACTGGGAAACTGGTAAGAATTGAAGGAATGATGGATGGAGCTAAATACATTCTTGAGGGAAACCTGTTTCAGTCTTCCAGAGATTTGAGACTGGGACTGAGGTTCACCTTCCAGCAGGACAATGACCCTAAGCATACTGCTAAAGCAACACACAAGGGGTTTAAGGGGAAACATTTACATTTCTTGGAATGGCCTAGTCAAAGCCCAGACCTCAATTAAATTGAGAATCTGTGGTATGACTTCAAGATTGCTGTACACCAGCGGAACCCATCCAATTTAAAGGAGCTGGAGCAGTTTCGCCTTGAAAAATGGGCAAAAATCCCAGTGGCTAGATGTGCCAAGCTTATAGAGACATACCCCAAGAGAAGTGCAGCTGTAATTGCTGCAAAAGGTGGCTCAACAAAGTATTGATTTTGGGGGGGTGAATCGTTATGCACGCTCAAGTTTTGTTTGTTAAACAAGAACAAATATTTTGCATCTTCATAGTGGTAGGCATGTTGTGTAAATCCAATGATACAAACCCCCAAAAGATCAATGTTAATTCCATGTTGTTAGGCAACAAAATAGGAAAAATGGCAAGGGGGTGAATACTTTCGCAAGCCACTGTAAAATTCTCTTTTTTGTCGTTTTTCATTTTCTCATACAGTTTACTGTAGCCTACAGGAACATAATGCAAGTGCTGTTATGTTTTTTGAAATTATAGTTTTTCCGTATTCTGATTTTAGCTAAGAACTTCATAAACACAACCAAATCATTATTCTTCCAATAGCATATATGAAATGTATTAGACTTTTAAAATGTTCACATCAAAAGATATGACATTGGCTCAAATACCAGGATTTTCTTGTGTTATACGGAAACAAAAATTAAGTTCTTCAGACATTTGGACCAATTCTACTCAGATGGAATGATTTGTCACTTATCATGTCAGTACTGTGAGAGCCGTGTATTTTGTTTGTTGCACTGGACTAAACAATGACACCTGGTTGATGATCATTCGAGCAAATTGTCTCCAATGATCTTTGCAGTGACACACCTGCATTTCTGGGAATCCTACACAAACCTGACTTTTTGGATTAATTAATAAAACAAGGCAGGATTTTATTACAACATATTGCCTCACTCAGCACATGTTTATTACAGTCCTTTGAAGTTGGCAAAATTGACTTATGTCCTTACATAGCCATTTCTTACAACCATAACATGTGAAACCTGCTTAAATTATGAACAGTTGTATGGATATTGTTTTCTCATACAAATGTTTGTAATGAACAGGATTGATTGGTGTCTCTTTAAGTTCACATTGTTCATTAGTATCAAAAACATATATTTATTGTCACATACACCAGATAGGTGCAGTCAAATGTGTTGTTTTACAGGGTCAGCCACAGTAGTACAGTGCCCCTGGAGCAAATTAGCATTAAGTGCCTTGCTCAAGGGCATATTCACTGATTTTTCACCTTGTCAGCTCAGGTCTTTGAACCAGCAACCTGATGATTACTGGCACAATGCTCTAACTGCTAGGTTACCTGCCACTATCACTGAGTAATGATGTTATTGTTCTCCAACCCTGCCATACAAGTTTTATGGTCATCCCTCAACTGAGTTATAATTAGTAGTTTGAGGCAATCAGTGACTTGATTTGCACTCCTTACTTTTTAGGGAATTTGTTTTCAGAGTTTTGATTGGATATTTGTCATTCTGTAATTCCTAAATATGAGACATAAGCTGAAATAGGTCAGTACCCAGTGATTACCACACTAAGACTCTGGCTGTCATTGACCATAGTTCAGATAGACATATTTCTTAATTAGCCGTACACTGTCTGCTCCTGTTCTCCTCAAAGTAATTAACTTGATCAGAAAGGACCTTGCCTTGAGTCACAGAATTAAAGAAAAGAAAAACTAGTATGCTAATAAATCAAACTGTATTGAATATTCTAAAATGATATGTTTATCCTAAGCTAATTAGCATGCATAGAGAGTGGTTTAATTTAAATCCCTAAGAGATTAGACTGTGGAAGTGAGCTGGGGAACGTGGTGGAGGGATATACTCATTTATCTGGTTCAAGGTGTTTCAGCTTTACCCGCAACAGCACGGTGTGGAACAGGAATATTTGTGATCTACATTAATAATGGGTTTAAATCGAACATGACATGACACATTGGATAATTACTGTTTTTGTTTGTGGGATTGTTGGATATTCCCTCAAAGTCAGAGAGAATCTGGGATTACGCGTGTGCGTGTGCGTGTGTGTGTGTGTGTGTGTGTGTGTGTAAGAGAATGAGAGTAAGAGAGAAGGAAGGAAAGAAAGAGACTGACAGACAGTGAGAAAGAAAGAGAGACAAAGAGAGCGAGCGAGAGGCTGACAGAGAGAGGCCAGGAGATGATGGAGCGTTTCATGATGGCCACTCTAATTTGTCCCAGAGAATGAAGTACAGTAGAAAGCTTCCCCTCTCACAGGTGCTTTATAGGCTCACCCTATCCCCTTGATGGAATTACTATTCATTTTTTCTGAGGAGAAGGATACTGGGGGCTGCACCCTAGTCTCGTATATACACACACACTCAAGTGCGCATGTTGAGTATAGAGTGTTAAAGCAGCTCTATTCAATCCCAGACAGAATAGGGAATATGGTCCCATTTGGGACACATTCTCAGAGACAGCAGCAGATCACAGAATGTGCGTGCATGTATGTTCCTTAGGTGTACAGATGTGTTGCTCTGACACATTCATAGTGATATTGGTTGTACTTTATTGTATATTACAACAAACTATTACAATGTAAAATGAGCATTACCTTATTATAACCTATCGTTTACTTACATCATAGTGATGTCAATAGTGAGAGTGGTTTAAATACATAAAACGTGTCTTTATTAGCTGTTTACCAAAAAGGTGGCGGGTTGCCCACTTTGCTGTTGAAATGAATCCCAGACTTACCCCTCAAATGCAAAAAATATATTATTTATTCATGAGCTATGAATCATGAATCTGTCAGTGGTCTGGCTGTGGCATTCTGTCAAAAGTCAAAAAGTCAAAAGTCAAAAATATTATAATGTTACTGTATCTGCTGCATGTTCCCATTAAAACCATTTAAAACTGTTGTCTCTGTCACACACTTCCATTCATGTGTTTTTGTGTCAGATAAAAAAAAAATTTACCCTGAAGCTTTTATTTCCCCTTTTTGAATCAATATCAAATGGGCTATATTATATTATGTATATGTCTTTAGGCAAACCGTCTGGCTGCTCTATTTTTAATATGATCTATTTAGGGAAATTGGAAAATCTGTCTCAATTAGTTGTGAAAAGTTTGAGAGATGACACATGAGTGACTCAAAGATCAATAATCTCATCAGAGAATGAAGACGTGATGTATGCTGTCTGGGTAGCCACTCCATTGGAAATAAAAAAACATGGTATTGCTTACATTGAATAAAGTACTAAAAACAGCATACTTTTGTATATCAAAACAAACTTGGGTAGCACTTCATACTTGACATTAAGTTGATATTATTGTACACCTGTATTTCTGAAAGTAACATTTGGTTACCTAGCAACTTTGTACAGGAGTTGTTAGACAAGCACAATTGAGTTGAACAAAACAAAGTAGACCTTCAACAACATAAAAAGTTTAACCAACTAGTTTTTTAGATCTAATGCACTTAAATATAGACATTTAAATTTACAGTGCATTCAGAAAGTATTCAGACCCCTTGACATTTTCCACATTTTGTTACGTTACAGCATTATTCTAAAATGTATTATTTTTTAAATCCCTCGTCAATCTATACACAATACCCATATTGACCAAGGTTTTTAGACACTCGGGGACATTCAGAGACTTGTCCGGAAGCCACTCCTGCATTGTCTTGTTAGTCTTGTTGTCCTGTTAGAAGGTGAATTTTCGCCACAGTCTGAGCTCCTGAGCACTCTGGAGCAGTTTTTCATTAAGGAACTCTCTGTACTTTGCTCTGATCATCTTTCCTTCGATCCTGACTAGTCTCCCAGTCCATGCCGCTGAAAAACATCCCCACAGCATGATGCTGCCACCACCTTGCTTCAAAGTAGGCATGGTGCCTGATTTCCTCCAGATGTGACACTTGGCATTCTTGCCAAAGAGTTCAATCTTGGTTTCATCAGAACAGAGAATCTAGTTTCTCATGGTCTGAGAGTCCTTTATGTGCCTTTTGGCAAACTCCAAGCAGGCTGTGATGTGCCTTTTTACTGAGGACTGGCTTCCATCTGGCCAATCTACCATAATCTCCTGATTGGTGGAGTGCTGCAGAGATGATTGTCCTTCTGGAAGGTTCTCCCGTCTCCACAGAGGAACTCTGCAGCTCTGTCAGAGTGACCATCGGGTTCTTGGTCACCGCACTATACTCCCCAATTGCTCAGTTTGGCTGGGCAGCCAGCTCTAAGAAGAGTATTGGTGGTTCCAAACTTCTTCCATTTAAGAATGATGGAGGCACTGTGTTCTTGGCGACATTCAATGATGCAAAAAAAAGTTGGTTCCATTCCCCAGATCTTTGCCACAACACAATCCTGTCTCCGAGCTCTACGGACAATTCCTTCGATCTCATGGCTTGGTATTTTCTCTGATATGCACTGTCAACTGTGGGACCTGATATAGATACAGTGGGGCAAAAAAGTATTTAGTCAGCCACCAATTGTGCAAGTTCTCCCACTTAAAAAGATGAGAGAGGCCTGTAATTTTCATCATAGGTGCACTTCAACTATGACAGACAAAATGAGAAGAAAAAAAATCCAGAAAATCACATTGTAGGCTTTTTAATTAATTAATTTGCCAATTATGGTGGAAAATAATATTTGGTCACCTACAAACAAGCAAGATTTCTGGCTCTCACAGACCTTTAAATTCTTCTTTAAGAGGCTCCTCTGTCCTCCACTCGTTACCTGTATTAATGGCACCTGTTTGAACTTGTTATTAGTATAAAAGACACCTGTCCACAACCTCAAACAGTCACACTCCAAACTCCACTATGGCCAAGACCAAAGAGCTGTCAAAGGACACCAGAAACAAAATTGTAGACCTGCACCAGGCTGGGATGACTGAATCCGCAATAGGTAAGCAGCTTGGTTTGAAGAAATCAACTGTGGGAGCAATTATTAGGAAATGGAAGATATACAAGACCACTGATAATCTTCCTCGATCTGGGGCTCCACGCAAGATCTCACCCCGTGGGGTCAAAATGATCACAAGAACGGTGAGCGAAAATCCCAGAACCACGCGGGGGGACCTAGCGTGACCTAGTGACCTAGTGAATGACCTGCAGAGAGCTGGGACCAAAGTAACAAAGCATACCATCAGCAACACACTACGCCGCCAGGGACTCAAATCCTGCAGTGCCAGACGTGTCCCCCTGCTTAAGCCAGAACATGTCTAGGCCCGTCTGAAGTTTGCTAGAGAGCATTTGGATGATCCAGAAGAAGATTGGGAGAATGTCATATGGTCAGATGAAACCAAAATATAACTTTTTGGTAAAAACTCAACTCGTTGTGTTTGGAGGACAAAGAATGCTGAGTTGCATTCAAAGAACACCATACCTACTGTGAAGCATGGGGGTGGAAACATCATGCTTTGGGGCTGTTTTTCTGCAAAGGGACCAGGACGACTGATCCGTGTAAAGAAAAGAATGAATCACATGTATCCCAAACACACCGCCCAGGCAACGAAGGAGTGGCTTCGTAAGAAGCATTTCAAGATCCTGGAGTGGCATAGCCAGTCTCCAGATGTCAACCTCATAAAAAATCTTTGGGGGGAGTTGAAAGTCCGTGTTGCCCAGCAACAGCCCCAAGACATTAATGCTCTAGACGAGATCTGCATGGAGGAATGGGCCAAAATACCAGCAACAGTGTGTGAAAACCTTGTGAAGACTTACAGAAAACATTTGACCTGTCATTGCCAACAAAGGGTATATTACAAAGTATTGAGATAAACTTTTGCTATTGACCAAATACTTATTTTCCACCATAATTTGCAAATAAATTCATTAGAAATCCTACAATGTGATTTTCTAGATTTTATTTTTCTCATTTTGTCTGTCATAGTTGAAGTGTACCTATGATGAAAATTACAGGCCTCTCATCTTTTTAAGTGGGAGAACTTGCACAATTGGTGGCTGACTAAATACTTTTTTGCCCACTGTAGGTGTGTGCCTTTCCAAATCATGTCCAATCAGATGAATTTACCACAGGTGGAATCCAATCAAGTTGTAGAAACATCTCAAGGATGATCAATGGAAACAGAATGCACATGAGCTCAATTTCGAGTCTCATAGCAAAGGGTCTCAATACTTATGTAAATAAGGCATTTCTGTTTTTTATTTGTAATATATTTGCAAAAATGTAGAAAAACCTGTTTTCACTTAATGAGGCATTCTGTGTAGATTGATGAAAAAATATATTTAATCAACATTAGGCTGTGACGTAACAAAATATGGAAAAAGGGATAGAGGCTGGATGCACTTGTAACGTATAGAGGAGACATGATTAGAATACATTCTTCTTTTATTAACGAAGAACACTTAAACAAACTAACCAAAAACAACAAAATGAACGTGAAGCTAATAAACAATGCGTGCTGAAACAGGCAACTACACATAGACAATAACCCACAAACTATCCAAGGCATATGGCTACATAAATATGGTCCCTAATCAGAGACAACGATAAACAGCTGCCTCTGATTGAGAAACAATCTAGGCAACCATAGACATAAAACCCCATAAACATTAAAAAAACCTAGACAGGACAAAAACACATATCACCCTCGTAACACACTAACCTAACCAAAATAATAAAGGAAACAAAGATAACTAAGGTCAAGGTGTGACAGCACTGTACACACAAAACTCCCCTTTGGCCCCTGTAAGCTGGATCCCCAACTGCTTGCCGATTTACATGATCTAATCCTTCTTCTACGGTATATAGACTTGTTATTAGTCAGTTATTAGTCAGTTAAACAAAAATAGGAGCACTAAGTAAGTTTTTAAATTTGATATAATTAAACCTAGACATTCTCATCTTTATACCAAGCTCCACCTCAGCCTCTTCAAGCTGAATCTGCTTACCAATTTCCACTCCCTAATCATTTATACTGAATATATTGTACTTGTTATTCGAACAATCGTCAAATAATCCGGGAACATATTTTTTTATTGAGTTTATAGAGCCATGGTGGCATTGTCTGAGAATGCATGGTTAAATGTAGGAATCGATTTTGTTAATGAAAAATGGAACAGATGGTGGATTTAAATCCAGTCCCAGTCGACACCAACACATTTCCTGCCACAGAACGAAGGAGAGAGAGGATTAAGGTAATTTCTTCGTCGCTTTTTTTTCCATTTATAAATTCATGACCAGTCAGAAAATGTTTTTAAAAAATGTGTAATTTAAATTCGAAAAAAGGTTGACTGGTTGGTAACTTGCCGACTTATCAACAGTCCCAGGAATGTTCAAATGTCAACAAGCACAACGATTAAAATGTACAAATATTAGAATGGAAAACAGAGTTTGAGACATTATACAATGCATAAAGGCCTCACATCATAGCAGTCATTCACTGGCAGGCACACAACACAAGCCATTGAAGGACGTCCAAAGAGCAAGCAGACCAGAAGAAAAGAGAACACTGTTGTTTACTCACACAGTGGAGCAGCTGCTCAAAGATAATAAAATAACAAAGACATTAAGTCACCGTTTGCGGCTTAATTCACCTCATACCAAACCCTTGGTTTAGGAAATCATGTTTTATTCCAGCTTTAAATTAATGAATTTAAAAAGACTTATAGACAAGAATGGTCAATTGTAAATCCATTAAATTGACAATTGACTTCGTGGGATTAGTTTAATTAACCCCAAACCTGAAAATCGTCTCTGGTAATACTCCTTGTCTCCTTCACTTTACTATAAAAAAAGCACAATGAGCCTTTACTACTTGCACACGCACGCACACACACACAAACACAGTCTTGTATAACTAACACACATTTCAGTCCCATTCAAAATCCTATTTTCCCTAACCCCTAACCCCTACACTAGCCTTAACCCTAACCTTAACCCAAAAACCTAACCTTAACCGTAATCTTAAACCTAACTCTAGCTCCTAACCCTAAAACTGACCCCAAAACTAATTCTAACCTTAACAGTAAACCCTCTAGAAAGAGCATTTGACCTTGTGGGGACTAACAAAATGTCCCCAGTTGGTTAGTTTACTTTTCTTGTGGGGACTTCTGGTCCCCACGAGTATAGTTAAACACATCCACACGTCATATGGCAAACGATCAAACTGCCAACATCCAGATATAGGAACAACAGCAGGTAACGATAAACATGTGCTTACTACTCGATGCAGTAACATGAAGAAGGAGGAGCCAAGGTTGACAGGTTGTGTGTGTGTGTGTGTGTGTGTGGGGGGGGGGGGGGGGGGGGGGGGTTGACAGGGTATCATTAAATAGGATGAAAGTGGAAGGCCTGCCCGCCTGCCTGCACATCGGTTTGTTCCAGAAGTGGGGACCCACATGGCGACTCCCCAGCGAGTACACAAGCCAGTGGCCATGGCAGATGCCTAGGACGCAGAGCATTAAGTGTCACATATTTGCATATGTTGTTCGGCTGCGCTCATAGCTGCAAGCACACTGAGAGCATATGTCTGATGAAGGTCAGTGATTTGAAAACAAGGCGCTGCAGTGCAAATGCTCTGCTACTTTCCTCATTCTCCTTCATTCGAGATCCCAAAAATATGCACGGAGAGAATGAAAGCTTTTTTTGCGGGGGGGTATATTTAACCTCTTCTTTTTGTTTGCTCAAAACGACCTCATTCATTTGTATGAGTTACCTTCAGAAGAGACCCGTGACACTTGTGGTCGTCGTAGAGCCAAACGGAGAACACCATTGTGTTTGTGAGAGTCTCCCCTTTCCATAGAGTGAACATAACCATTTGGACGCTACAGACATTTTTTTGTGAGAATACCAATTTTCGGGATGCTACACAGCTGTAGCTCGGCCGCCTTCCACCGCGGAAGGTCGAAATAGATGGATGTGGTGGATTGAGACTCAGCCCATATCTCTAGCTTAACCATTTACTGCAGTGGGCTAAATCAGGGTCACACAGAGTGATTCTTGGAAGATTTAAAACAAAGGTTTGAAACAAAGGTATACACTTCACACACATGATTGTGGACTTAAAAAGAAGACACCTGTACCATGTTACATGTACATGAGTTGAAAATGTATACTTTTTTAAAGTTTGCATGCTAATATTATATTTTATATACATCCCAGAAGACTGAAATATGACAAAACTATTTGGCATAGAAACACCGGATTTTCGTTATCAAATTATGACAAATACTTATAACATTCCACCCATGAGGCCAAAGAGGGCGCTCTTGGTCATTGGCTGCAGGAAACTATACTGACGGATTTTGATGTGAATTATTTTATTATGTTACTTAGATTGGCGCACGGGTGCATCAATAGACTCTCAAGGATTTTAAACACATAAACATACTGCCAGAGGAAAGTTATGTCTCAGGCAGCCGGGGATGTAGATTATAGGAAATATGAATTAGACAAGGGTTTGTGATTGTAATTATCTGGGGCAAAGGTCTGATGAAGTCCCTGTTTGTCTGTTGGGGAAGACAAAGAACGAGACATGGCAAAACTGGGGAGGAGGAGACGGCGCTTTGAACTTTGTGGAATGAACTGGGTCTACAATGACAGAGAGAAAAAGAAAGAGGGAAAGAAGAAGTGATACTAGAGAAGTGAGGTGAAGGAAGATCGAGAGAGACAGAGAGACAGGGAGAGGGAAAAGGGAAGAGAGAACGAGGCAGCCCCATTGGGATTCAGGACATGCACATCAGTGCAAAAAAGTGGAACAATCAGTGCGGCATCCTTCTTTTATTAGAGCCAGCTATGTCTAGAAATTTAAGACAGCCATATTTTTAGAACCCCATCAACCCGGCCTTTGTATAGCTCGATAAAATAGGCCTTCTTGTTTTGTTGTAGATTGAGCTTGACTTAATCTCCTTCTGTCTCTGATAGAATAGAGATGCTTTTGTTGAATACCTTTTACAGAGGAGGAGGAGGAAGACAGTGAGCCTGAAAATATATGGAACACATAACAGAATAATGTTGCTGTAATGTGGCTGCTCCACCTCCCAGCATTTAACACCCTATACTCAACATGTGTACTTATGTGTGTACAAATAGGCATTGTTTTTAGAAATTGTTACATACTAAAACAGGACCTCACAATCTTGAGGAGAAATGGAGTAGCATAAAGAACTGTCATGAAATAGCTTAAGGGAGTTAGAGAGAGCGAGACAGAGAGAGGTGAAAAGGAGAGTGCAGGCGTTGCAGCGCAGTGTGGTGGGAGGAGCTATAGGAGGATGGGCTCATTGTAATTTCTGGAATGGAATAAATAGAATAGTACCAAACACATCAAGCACATGGAAACAATGTGTTTGACTCCATTCCATTGATTATATTCCAGCCATTACAATGAGCCCATCCTCCTATAGCTCCTCCCACCAGCCTCCTCTGTTGCAAAGAGCAAGGGAGAACGAGATCAAACAGAGGAAAAGAAATAGATAGCAAAAGGCAGAAGAAAGAGAGAAGGAGAATAGCCTAGCCAGAGATATCAGGGGTTCCCAGAGTCCCCATAACCTTTCTCCCTAGAGTTTATTAATCACCCTTTTAGACCTGTCAGCCAGTGGGTGGACCCATTACACTCAGAGGCGCCCACCTTTGTGCCTGAGACAGTGGCTCCATTTAGGTATCTACCAAGGATGCCTCACGTTGGAAGCGTCGCACACAAGCCCTACCTTATTAGAGGAACATAAAAGACTATGAATAAATAAACAAAGTGAAGTGGGGCAGGCGACGTGACGAGCATACAGAAATGGATGCTGAGTGGAGGACTCATTAAGATAAGACACTGGTTGGGTTGCCTGGCTGGCTGTGTGGCTGGATGCTAGAGTACTGGACTGACTTCTGTATTTAGCCAAATACTGCTGTGCTGGAAAGTACAGCCTGTCTAACCGAAGCTGGTGACGAGCTTTACCAGCTCGAGGTATGTTTTAATACATAAATAGCTGATGTGCTGGTATTTGGACCCAGAATGCATTATGTATTGAAAAGTATTGAAGATAATCAACCCATCTCAGGATCATTCTGTTGACAGGATATTTAAGTTGGTGCGGGATACACCCAGGGTGGCCGGTTTTCTCAGTGCTACATTACGCAGTGTGGTAGAGTGGGTTGATGCTCTGGAATGTAGACTACAGTAGAGGTGAGTCACCATTCCCTAAGTCTCAGTATGTGGTGGGTCCTCAGACGGCTGCAGGAGCCAGAAGTGCAGGCATCTTGTCAAGGGGGGAGAGAGAAAGAAAGCCATGTGGATCCGGGGTTCAAAGAGACTACCCTTGAGCTGTCAAGCTTGCCAGAGCTCTTTCCATGAGGCTGGTTGGTTCAACCTTGATGATGGTAATTTCAGACCAGGCACTCCTGTGCTGAAGCAATGTATGAATGTCGAACTTTGATGAGGGTGGGGGACACAAAAGCATGTGTACTCATTATGAGGGGCTGCAATGGTTTGCGGGTCTGCGTGCCCACATTTATACCCACACATGCAGTCAGAGCCAACACTAGCCCTTTGGGGGTGATAAACTGCATCTGGGTTGCTCCGTGTGACACCCCCCAAAAAGTGATAGAAATGAGTCCTATTTAACACAACTGCCTGTATGCAATGTCCAATCAGTGAGCAGAAAAAAATCATATTGTTCAGTTCGGGACTCCGACCCAGTTATCATGTCAACACAGCTGTCAGTGCCGCTGTAAATTGCGACAAACGAGACATGCACAATGGAAAATGTATAAACAATTCTAGACACCATCACTAGTCATGGTTTATGTACATGATCTGGCAGCTAGCTCAATTGTACAGCCAGCATTTTATCCCTATCGATGCTATTACAATTACCAAACGTTTGGATAAACAAATCGTTTATGAAACCATGATATGATGTACTGACATTTGAACTGTTTCGTGTGTCAGCAAAGTTGCATCTGCATCTGCAACAGAAATTGTATCCAAATTGCATCGTGTAACCCAAGCTTTAGTGACTGACATAACAAGAGAAAAACTGCTGATGCAAATTTTTTGTTTTTTACACGTTGTTTTGTGTTCCACTTAAAAATTCTGTAACTGACTGGGGAAGAAAAGGGTAACAATTTATTTAATTAGTACAGTGCTTCATATACACAATCTAACATGAAACAAATACTGTACATGCTAAATCATCTCTTCAAAAGCCTTCAGGTATGTTGGTGCTAGTTAGATACTCAGTCCAGGGAAAGCAACTCAAAGTAAATGTTGTACCTGAAATACAGGGGAACAGACTGTTGTTGGATGTGGTAGCCTTTTTCTTTTTTCAAAAATGCAAAATTGTACCTGTACTGTAGATCAGTACAACACTTCCACTAATAGGTGGCCAAAGAAAATAATGAATTAAAAGCCACGCACCCACTAAGGCACGCCTTGAATATGATGTTCCTCTACAATAGACCAGTTAAACTGACACAACACTTCCACTTAAGGGTGGCCAAAAATAACTAAATGAAAATCACGCCCCCACTAAGCCATGCCTCCAATATAATTTCCTAGTATTCCTTTCCGAGTGGATTATAGAGTTACCACACATGACTGTACTTATCAGTGACAGAGACATGGTTGTTGAATTCAGGTCAGCAGCTAATGCCAAGTGAGATCCTGGGCAAATATGTTTTTTTTTTTTTAAATACTCTTACTAATGTACAAGGCCTTATTTTGAGACCTTGTACATTAGTGGACACTCATGGTTTACAGGCCACAGCATGCCTGCAAGTAAAGTTGCAAAATTCTAGTGAATTGCCAAAAATTCCCAGATATCATGGTTGAAAGATTCCAGATTTCATTCTTCCAGGACATTTCCAACTGGGACTTCTGGAAGTTTGGGAAATTTACCAGAATTTTGCAACCCTCCCTGCAAGTCACATTATGTTGGCTTGCAAAGTGAAGTATAATTCCTATTGGAATCCAGCCAGTGTCAAGAGCTCCAACAGTCGTAATTTTTATTCACCTGCATTCCAAATGACTGCCAGGAATAAGAACATTATAAGAACACTACCTAAGCCATTTAAACTGGAACAATCATTTTAGGACCGGGTGCAAAAAAATCTTACTAACTGATTGGATTTGTTTAGATAAATGTATGTTATTTGTCTTTGTGTAATATTAGATTAATCAATCAATCAGTGTGCATGCAAAAACACAGACTGATACAGTTAAAAACAATTCAAAAATATCTATCTGCAGTAGAGCTCGCTGGGAAATATGACAATGACAACGATTAGGTCAAAATATGCTTAAAACTAGCCTAACTTTTTGTCTGAGACACATTATGTTTTTATGAATCAGAGCTAAAATGTTTTCGTGCCCGTTCTGCATTAGCCACAAATGGTCACCTCATTCAGATAAATAATACATTTACCTTGTTTCTTGTTTCATATTCCTCCTGCTGGCAGGCTGAGGCTCACTGCAGGTTGTCAGTCGTCACTTCACTTTTCGGAGCGTGAGGGCCAGGGTGTGGGGCCTAGGCATAGAGCTGTGAAGACTTCAGATCCGCAAAGTGATTGGTCAATAATCAAACAACCCTTGGGTGTGTTGTATGTTTAGCAGTTTTTAACACATTAATTGCAGGAATTTACACTTTTGGACATTTATACAAATCATGTTGTGACAACACAGTGATTGTGTTAAAAGTAACATATTTTCTAATAGTGTATTTACTCTCCATGTTTACTCTCCATCATCGCAACCCTCCATATGATAGTTCGTTAAGATTAATTCAGGCTCATTTAGCAGGGCTCCGTTCCACATTAGCAAAAAGTAGTTCACTATATGGGGCACCATTTGGGACCAATGTCAGGTGTTGTTCTGCATGAGGTAGAATCATTGCATTTTACATTAGTCAACAGCTAAGTTACCACATAAACCTCCAGGGGTTTATAATTGACCAATTGACTAAATGATCAATAAATAAGGCATTAGGGCCAATTAGGCTGGATCATGTTGCTTTGTTACAACAGAAAACATCTGTTCTTCCTGCACTATAGGTCTACCTTAAAGGATTTGTGACTTAGAAAGGGCAGAAACGAGAGATAAATTACCCAGGGCAACTATTCCATCTGTTTTATTTAACTTCTGTATTTAGCATATGCTGGGGTCTGAGTGCAGGAGATCAAAATATGTAGCTAATGAGAGTTGTTAAGATTACCAACCCATCTCAGGATCATTCTTTTTACTGGATCTTCTTGGCCTGTTCCCAGTTAAAGGTAGTGTGGAGAGGAGACACCAATTAGAAGATGTCTGCTCTTCTTCATACAATCCCTCCATCCTTCACGGTTCACAACAACCGCAAACACCATTTCGCATTTCATTTTCCATTCATGATTTTTCTGACTATTGAAATTACTTTCTGGAGAGCTTGAACACACTTGATAAGTAAGTAATTGGCAAAAAAACAGCCCATCTTCATGGAAAGAGCATCGCCTCACTGCATTCAGACTGAACCCTCCTGGCCTGTATACTCTAATAATGTGTAGTAGCTATTTACCAACACCCAAAGACACTGCGGGAGAATGCAGAGCAGGCTCCCACTGATATCTCAGCAGCATTAAAAGTGTCTTCAGTCAATTCAATAAAGTTCAGGAAATTTGTGATGATGCATCAACAAACGAGATGGATGGTAGCAAGTGAACGAAATAGAGGGGAAAGAGGTCATATTCACTGAAAAGATAATGAAAATAAAGTGGAATAAGTCACACACACACAGTACTGTATAGCAGAGGAGGCTGGTGGGAGGAGCTGTAGGAGGACAGGCTCATTGTAATGGCTGGAATTGAATAAATGGAATAGTACCAAACATATCAAGCACATGGAAGCAACATATTTGACTCCATTCCAAAAAAACAGCCCATCTTCATGGAAAGAGCATCGCCTCACTGCATTCAGACTGAACCCTCCTGGCCTGTATACTCTAATAATGTGTAGTAGCTATTTACCAACACCCAAAGACACTGCGGGAGAATGCAGAGCAGGCTCCCACTGATATCTCAGCAGCATTAAAAGTGTCTTCAGTCAATTCAATAAAGTTCAGGAAATTTGTGATGATGCATCAACAAACGAGATGGATGGTAGCAAGTGAACGAAATAGAGGGGAAAGAGGTCATATTCACTGAAAAGATAATGAAAATAAAGTGGAATAAGTCACACACACACAGTACTGTATACCAGAGGAGGCTGGTGGGAGGAGCTGTAGGAGGACAGGCTCATTGTAATGGCTGGAATTGAATAAATGGAATAGTACCAAACATATCAAGCACATGGAAGCAACATATTTGACTCCATTCCAAGGACTCTATTCATGAGCCAGTCCTCCCATAGCTCATCCCACCAGCCTCGTCTTCTGTATATACTCTCTCTCTCGTGCGCGCACACTAATGGGATAGTAAGCAAACATTCCTCTGCCCTATTCCTTGTATTCCTTTACACTGCTTTTACATTAAAACACAAAAAAACACATGATTGAAAGAAAGTGAGTTTTCCTATTTTCCGATACGGCTCTTTCCCTTAAAAGTATAACTATAAAAGTATCTCTATCCTACTATCATGTGCACTCTCTCCATAACGTCATCCATAGATCCATCCATACATTTGGCATCTTCAGAGGTAAAACTCTTAGAAGTAAAGGAGTCTGGAGCCTGCCACACAGGGGGAACCTTTCCAGTTCAAAAAGCTTACTCAATGATTAACTCTGAAAAGGGTCGTCAAGGAACCCCTGTGTAAAGGTTGGTAGGTGGTAATACTTTTTTAAAAGGTTTAATATAGTGTAGCGGTGGAATTCTATCAAAAGATTGGAGATGTGGCTTATTGGAGGTGTGGCTTTCAAATAGTTACACTGCAAATGTTAAGTTCCCTGGAATGTTGATACATCCTTCATATTCTAATATAATATTAATAACATTAACATTGCCAATTACACGTATCAATATAGTGTTAATTATTGCAGTTGTGAGATTTGCATATGCTTCTGAGGAACTCATACACCTCTGTAAGCCTCATTGAAGCTACACAACTGTCAGTATTTAACCACAAGGTCCTGAACAGTCATTCTTAATATCATGTAAAATAGTATTTTGAGTGACTAAGATGACACCCATATTATGTGTTTTGGATAGAAATGCTCAAAATATTTGAAGAAGTTATTTTTCTCTCATGGCTAACTACCAGAAACTTTGAAAAGACAGACTAAGTGGGCAGGGAGTTTATATTCAATGAGCTCGCCTTGACTGACAGCTCTTTGAAATGCCTACGTCAACCAACTTGAATGCAGAGAGCAGTGTTTGCAGTAAAATCATCTCAAACTGATTTGGTGATTATACAAAGCAAATCAAACAACGTTGAAATTGCATCTGTAACCAGGTTTCCATCCAACCTTTTCATGCAAGTAAAGTAAATGTTGGACGGGCCTGATGGAAACAGAACATTTGTCAAAATGTGCTTGACAAGGTGGGATTCTTTTTGTGTCTATAAAATGAATATGTGAGAAATAGCTGTGGAAACGCTTTTAAGCTCATATTGATATAATAACCATCATATCGAAGTAAACTTGGAGTCACGAGATGACATATTGTGGGGTGCTCCCACTACAACTCAGGAAAGCATGCAGTTAGGCTACAGATGGAATACATTATGATGAACATCACAGGGTGGTGAAAGTGCAATGTGACAAATAAAAAGAATCACCCTCTTTTGTCCATAATGATCTCATAGTGTAGGTTATACCCACATGGTATATGTAAGCTGTTGGTAAGAGCGTACGTGCCAATACCGGAGTGGGGGAACATTCGCTATATAACAAAACCAAAATCAGTAGAGTTGAAAATGCGATAGAAACCCATTTAACTTGTATTTTGTATTCTGAACATAGGAATTTAAACGCAAAAGTAATTTTTATGTGCTCTTTGTCTTTCACAAACAGACTTTTATCCACAATGAGTCAATTTGATGAAATCAAATCTTTGGTCAGGAAATGAGCATAGTGTTTTATTCAGATTTTAGAATAGTTTAATGAAAATCTGCCGCCAAATTGGATATAAACTAGCTCATGATGTCAGACATGTTTTATACGTCTCCCATTTGGCATTGTTATTGTGAACTTGTGGTTCAAAGCAGCACTAACGGATGTGATGTCTTGACAACTGGAATTCTGTATGACCCTCCCCCCTTTTGACCAATGTTGGCTGAAAATCTAGCCAGTAACTAATACCAGACACAGATGAAGGGTGAAACATATAAATATATTTGCCATAGATGAATAGTGTAAACTTTTAATTATATTTGCTGACGCCCTACAGTCAAATTTTGGCACCAGTAAAGTAGCTATCTAGTTAAATTATATAAACCACACCCTCTCTGCAAACACAACTTTTCTGGTGTTGGTTACAAGCTGGTACTTTATTATATCAGGTAGGAGACTATCATGTTATCACTGGTGTATTAAAATGAGAGTTAGGGTCACACTATCCCCTTAATAACCCCACCTTCCAAGTGTTTGACAAAGGGGAGTGGACTAGTAACTTTATGATCAATCTTTATTCATGTAGAAGCATCACTAGTTTTTCATACTTTCATCTGGTTTCATCCAAATATTATTTTATTTAATTTATAACATGATATGAACTGTTTACAACCTGTAACATGTGAAGACAATAAAAACACGCATCTACTAAGTCATGTCTCCAGTCCAGGGTTCCTACATTGAAACATTTAGGGTTCTTGAAGAACCCCTCAACTAACAAAAGGTGCAAATATGAACCATTGACTAGCAATGGTTTCTTAAGGAACTCAAGGGTTTATCGTCACCACTAATTCAAAGAGTTTATAGCTATATTATCTATCAACTGTTGAAACCTTTGAGAAATGTTATCAAAGTAAGGAGACTGCTTCTTATTCCTCTCCATCACATAGACCCGTAGCTTGACAACACAGACATAATCACACACACACACCCACACGGCAATATACACAGCTAGTATGTGTACATTGCTGCTGATTTGTTGCCATGGTAATATGGGACAACAAAACTTTGCCAGGTAAGATCATCAGGGCCCCCAACAAAGACTTGCTCTGTGGTCACATGTTCTCTTCTTTGAAGAAAACATTTGATGAAAACACTGCAGGACATTTCAACAGAAGAATCCCGGTAGATACAAAGGCAATGTTTGACTTAACTCGAACCGACAGTATATCATCATTATGTACTATATCAAATCAGCAGGAGCTACATGTATTTCTTTGAAGTACTTAGAGGTATATGCTAATATTGAATAATAATAATGTTTTTATGAACTGGAGATGAAATAAAAAACCTTGAAATAAAAAAGGATCGAACACATGTGGGAGTACAGGTCAATGGTGAGAATATGATATAAAAATAAATACCTATATGTTGATAAACCCCTTTTTGAACATATGAACTTTCATGTGCCTTAATAATAAACACTTTACCTTAATTGTACATTAATTAATATGTAACTAAATAGTAATATATGTATTTATAACATAGTAGTTACATGTAATTAATATGTAATTACTAAATACTATGCAATTACACTGTAATACGGGTTTAGCGATATGGGTTATTACACAAGTGGAACAAGGATGTGTAATTACTTATTTCAAATGTGTATTTTCTCATGATTTATGTACAGTATATGTAATTACAAGATGTCTTGGTGTGTAGCACCATACTAACAATGCATCCTATTATGTAGCTTTGTTGCATATAACTACATAAGTCACTACCAGCAAAATAAACTAGGCTAGGACTGTCAGCTGTCGTAACAATGCACACCCTTTCGTTAACTGCAGCTTCAGTTATCTTATTTCCATATAATTCGGCTTAAAGGATGTACTGAATTAAATGTAAGAGCAATGTGTTTACAATGAATATGCATGTATCTATAATGTACCTACTCAAGAGCAAGCAGCTTAATGTAAAGTGAAACACATAATAGTATATTGTAAAAACGATGTACCTGCCTTTGAAAGGGGATTTAAGGGTTTATTTCTCTGGCTTCATAGGTGTAATGTAAGTGACATGTTGTTCAAAATAATATAATGTATAATGTTAATGTAGGTACTTCAAGTAAAGTGATAAAGAGTAGGGTAAACATTTTTATTACAATCATTGGGAAAATATACTTCAACGTAGAATAACTTGTTACAGCACCTATAAGTGAAATTGCAATGTGCCTTCAATGCAATTACATATTTCGCAGGATATATCAAAATGTCAGGTATTACAATTTTGTTATAAAGAAAAGTTTCACAAAAACAATGTTTCTACTTAGGAACAAGCAACTTAATGTAAAGTCAAACAGATTGTGAATTACTCAAATAATTACTATGTAGTTAATACAGTATGTTACAAAGATGGCAGACACGGACACCCAATACAGTACTTGTAGTTGTCTATGGGAATCCATCTCAATCTAGGAAAAATGTTGTTACAGCACCTTAAAGTGTAAATACTATTTACTTTCCATATTATTAAATATTTCTCAGGGTATATCACAATTTCAGTTATTACAATGTCGTTTTAAAGAAAAACATTGTTTTTAAAATGTTTCTACACAGGAACAAGCAACTTAATGTAAATTCTGTGAATATCTTTCGTGGAACGTGTACAGACTGCTCTGTCCACTACACATCTGTAGCAAGCGTCATCCTTTTACAATTCTTTGTTTATTTTTGTTTAGAATTTACAACCAGAACATGTTGTATCCTTAGCAGTTAAACATATAGTGCATTAGGAAATTATTCAGACCCCTTGACGTTACGGCCTTATTTTAAAATTGATTAAATAAAAAAATCCTCATCAATCTACATACAATACCCCGTAAAGTCAAAGCAAAAACAAGTTTCTATAATGTTTTGCTAATTATTTACAATTCAAAAAGAGAAATACCTCATTTACATAAGTATTCAGACCATTTGCTATGAGACTCGAAATTGAGCTCAAGTGCATCCTGTTTCCATTGATCATCCTTGAGATGGTCCTACAACTTGATTGGAGTCCACCTGTGGTAAATTCAATTGATTGGACATGACACCCGTCTAAAGTCCCAAAGTTGACAGTGCATTTCAGAGCAAAAACCAAGCCTTGAGATCGAAGTTATTGTCTGTAGAGCTCTGAGACAGGATTGTGTTGAGGTACAGATCTGGGGAAGGGTACCAAAAAATGTCTGCAGCATTGAAGGTCCCCAAGACAGAGTGGGCTCCATCATTCTTAAATGGAAGAAGTTTGGAACCACCAAGACTCTTCCTAGAGCTGGCCGCCCAGCCAAACTGTGCAATTGGGGGAGAAGAGCCTTGGTTACTGAGGTGACCAAGAACCCGATGGTTACTCTGACAGAGCTCCAGAGTTCTAATGTGGGGATGGGAGAACCTTCCAGAAGGACAACCATATCTGCAGCACTCCACCAATCAGGCCTTTGTGGTAGAATGGCCAGACGGAAACCAATCCTCTTGAGAGGCACATGACAGCCTGCTTGGAGTTTGCCAAAAGGCACATAAATGACTCAGACCATGAGAAACAAGATTTTCTTGTCTAATGAAACCAACATTGAACTATTTGGTCGGCGTGCCAAGCGTCACGTCTGGAGGAAACCTGGCACCATCCCTGGGGTGAAGACTGGTGGTGGCAGCATCATGCTGTGGGATGTTTTTCAGCAGCAGGGACTGGAATACTGGTCAGGATCGAGGGAAAGCTGAACAGAGCAAAGTACAGAAGGATCCTTGATGAAAACCTGCCCCAGAGCGCTCAGGACCTCAGACCAGGGTGACGGTTCACCTCCCAACAGGACAATGAACTGAAATGCACTGTAAATGTGTGAAAGAAATCACATTAATAGGGTATATGGAGCACTTTCATGCGCCTCATTTCAGAAAACCCTCTTACTTTCTCTCACATTATCTCTACCTAGTGTGTGTGTGTGTGTGTGTGTGTGTGTGTGTGTGTGTGTGTGGTGTGTCTGCGTGTGAATGAGTGTGCATAATCAGTGTTTATTTGAACTTATAAGTGATAGGGAGCAGTTCATTAAGCCTCCTCTCTTTTATAGCATTGCTTACTTTTGCTATTGCATTTTTGGTGATCCTTCTTACATATTGGTTGAGCGTCACTTTAGAGCTGTCAAACACTGTCTGTGGATGAAGGAACTCTGGAGCCACTAGCACGATCTCTGACAGATGGGCACTCATCGCCAGTGTTGCGATTCACACCCACGCTGTGGAAAGCAGTGGATATGCGTCCCTTCTTTTTGTATGTTGCCAGGACCTTCTTGTACATTTTTGCTATGTTGTCCAGGGTTTTGGATCATACAGTTTATAACATAAAGCAATGTATTAATGTGAATGCTGAAATCTGAACACAACAGCATTTATTCTAAACAGACATATTTATATCTTTCCTTCTGCATAACTCAAATAAAGCTTAAGCTAGAAAAACAAATCAACTTCAGCATGTACAGAATGATTGAGGATGTTTAATTAGAAACCATGATAACCCTCATACTGAAGATGTTATATAGTAACTACATAGTAATGCTATTAGTAACAACAATGTAGGTAAATAGTAATTGCAATGTGTAATTACAGTTTGGTTACACATGTTATTACAGAATGCCTCCGTCTGAGTCCTGCCTCCCCCATACCTTGTTCGCCTGTGTAATAACCTACGGCTCTAAACAATAGTACCATGTAATTAGAGTTGCAATTCCAATCAAACTAAAATGTTGTTACTAACATAATTACTATCTAGTAACTAATACTAAGTATTTACTATTACTACTCAGGTCATTTGTTAATTTTATACTTTAATCTATATAAAATATGCCATATGGCTTTGCCAGAATTATCAGATTGTAGAGTAATCTTAATTAAGGTGTTGGAAAACCGAGTGATAGTAGTAACATAAATTGCCAGCTGGCTACACTTGTGCACAGGCGCAGAACAAGCTGTTCAAGTGATATGATAACTCAACGTTGGGGCTGTGTGAACACCGTGTTTATATAATGATTTTGTGGTTAACTCTGGTCTGCTCTATCCAATGCTGGGTGAGGAGCAGTCAGCCAACTGTCCGGTATGTGCATTTTAGCCTTAGTGTCAACTGCCCATGTGCATTATGCCTAAAACGTGCCTTTAAAGACAAGGTTCCATGCTAAAATACCCACAAAGTAACAGTGTATGTCACTTACAGAACCCCTAAGCAGTTGAGATTTCCCAAAAGTAAAAATGTATTTGAGTAAAAATGTAGGTTGTCAGTAATATTTTTCTTATGCATCTGGACCTTGTTTCAGAACTCTACCCATAATGCACTATTTTATTACATGAGGGTAAACCAGTCAACGAAAGAACAAGGCTAACTCATGCTAGCTCAAAGTTTACCATCTAACGCCCCTTTGCCGGCTAGCCTATGCAGGAGTAAGCTAGCTGCACTTCAACCTGATTTTAATAAATTAACAGGAATATGTATTGCCATAATATGCTTTAGTTGAAATAGCTGACAGCAATTCAAAGACGTATGACCTTAGTTGAAAAATGTAGTAATTATGCTGGGAGAGACAGGGAGCTGATGGCTCGTGTTCCCCTTACAATCATCGGGCCTTTCCAACGTGACCAAGGGATTTTCCATGGGTGTGGGCAAATATTGTTGCATGTCTACTTTATGCTAGTATTGAGAGGATTTTAATGTAACTTTTCTTCATTTGTGTTCCATGAATATCCATGCCAAATGACAGCTTGATTGTGCTAGCTTGCCTTTAAACACTTAGAAAGTATCTACTGTTCTTTGATTTCAATGAATACATGATCTACATTTTTGCAGTGTCATGACACTTAGCAGTTTCATTCATTTGTCCTGTTTTTTTTCTCGATTTTTTTTTCCCGCTGTCTGAGCTTGAAAAATAAGAGCTGTTGTCCAACTCAAACATCTTGTCAACGTTGTCCCCTGAAACATAAAGTGAAAATTAGGCATAGGTTGCAGAACAAACATTTTCCAGTAACACATAAAGAGAATGACTGCTGAACCTGACTGTGAAGTGCTTGCAGCCTGCCGATGACCCGCCACAACCTGTCAAACAAGTCATTTTTTCCCCCACATGATCTGTGTTCAGGTAATTAAACAATAGGGATATCAAAGCATTGAACTGAATCCCTCCATTTGCCACTCACTGGCACTCGTACAAACGCTATGATTTGTTATTGATAAGATGTAATTGATTCTTATACTTTAACGATCCGATTCCTCAACATTTCTGTTAGTGGTTCCAAATTATATGATTTGATTATTTATTTAACATATTTATTTAATTTTAAAGACTCTTAAAGGCTCTGGGAAGATCAATGGAGTCTCCAGCTTAAACAATGAGCATGTGCCGATTTTAAAATGATATAGAATGCCATGAATTAGTAGTTGGGGTATTTAGGGTAGTGAAATAACCTTTTGTGATGCGAAATGACACATTAGCTGTTAGCTGTGTTCATGTCGCATACAAAGAGTCATATTTGCCTAAGTTGGCGTGAACAAAACCAAAAAACTTAGGAAGACTTCTTAAACTCTGTCTGAGGAAACAAGGTCAGAGGAATGATTTAACAGATAGTAAGGTTTAGAGACACAGCTCTAGAGTCGAAACTTGTAGCTATCATCATCTTAATTACTATGACTCTTATTGTATGTGAACATTCTCTGTCCCTTACTTTAAAACAAACCTTTAAAGAAGCCTTTAAACCATGCAAATAAACTTACTGACAGAGGAGGCAAGACCTAGGGAAAGGGTCTGACCCCCTTGTTCTACAGTAAAGGGAGAAATAAAGATAACATTCAGGCTAATGTCAGAAAACAGATGATTGGTTACAGTCATTATCAATCAAATCAAAGTTTATTTGTCACGTGCACCGAATACAACAGACCTTACACTGAAATGCTTACTTACAGGCTCTAACCAATGATGCGGAAAAAAAGGTGTGTGTGTAGGTGTGTGTGTGTGTGTAGGTAAGTAAAGAAATTAAACAACAGTAAAAATGAGTGGAGAACAGGAGGGCTTCTTAAAGAAAAACTAACAGGTCTGTGAGAGCCGGAATTCTTACTTGGCAGTGTATCAAATACTTGTTTTCCCCACTGTAGGTTTAAAGATTAACTTCTTGTTAAACCAACCACAGTGTCAAATGTATAAAAATGCTTTATGCGAAAGCATACCTAGCCCAGAACATACCTAGCCCAGAACATCAGAACATCAGAACACCAGCCAAGCAGAAGCGTTACAAAACTCAGAAATAGAGATAAAATTATTCCCTTACCTTTGATGATCTTCATATTTTATATTTAACTAGGCAAGTCAGTTAAGAACAAATTCTTATTTTCAATGGCCTAGGAACAGTGGGTTAACTGATGACTGGTGATCCTAACTGACCTACATCAGGGAATCTTTCCTGGGATTACATGTCAGGAATTGTGAAAAAATTAGTTTGAATGTATTTGGCTAAGGTGTATGTAAACTTCCAACTTCAACTGTATATATAGGACAAAACACACATCACGACAAGAGAGACACCACAACACTACAACACAATATGAAAACAACATGGTAGCAACACAGCATTACAGCAGCACAACGTGGTAGCAGCACAAACAATGGTATAAACATTTTTGGGTACAGACAACAGTACAACGGGCAAGGAGGTAGAGACAACAATACATCTCACGAAGCAGCTACAACTGTTAGTAAGGGTGTCAATGATTGAATCTTTGAATGAAGAGATGGAGATAAAACTGTCCAGTTTGAGTGTTTTTTGCAGCTCGTTCCAGTTGCTAGCTGCAGCGAACTGAAAAGAGGAACAACCCAGGGATGTGTGTGCTTTGGGGACCTATAAAGGAATGTGACTGGCAGAACAGGTGTCGTATGTGGAGGATGAGGTTTGCAGTAGGTATCTCAGATAGGGGGGAGTGAGGCCTAAGAGGCTTTTATAAATAAGCATCAACCAGTGGGTCTTGCGATGGGTATACAGAGCTGACCAGCTTACAGAGGAGTGTAGAGTGAAGTGATGTGTCCTATAAGGAAAATTGGTGGCAAATCTGATGGCTGAATGGTAAAGAACATCTAGCAGCTCGAGAGCACCCTTACCTGCCGATCTATAAATTACGTATCCGTAATCTAGCATGGTTAGGATGATCATCTAAATCAGGATAAGTTTGGCATATAAATGGATGTTGGAGCTTCCTACCGCCAGAGCTATGTTGTTGATGTAAATTGAGAAGAGTGTGGGGCCTAGGAAGTCTAAGGGTAGGGGTACTCCCTTGGTGACAGGCAGTGGCTAAGACAGCAGATGTTCTGACTTTATACACTGCACTCAGAGAGGTAGTTAGCAAACCAGGCCAATGACCCCTCAGAGACACCAATACTCCTTAGCCGGCCCACCAGAATGGAATGGTCTACCATATCAAAAGCTTTGGCCTAAGTAAAAAAAAAAAATAGCAGCACAACATTGCTTAGAATCAAGGGCAATGGTGACATCATTTAGGGCCTTTAAGGTTGTAGGGACACATCCATATCCGGAGCGGAAACCCGATTGCATACCAGAGAGAATACTATAGACATCAAGAAAGCCAGTCAGTTGATTATTGACATGTTTTTCTAACACTTTTGAAAAAGATTGCAAAATAGAAATTGGCCTAAAACAGTTAGGATCAGCTTGATCTCGCCCTTTAAATAAAGGACCTACTGTGGCTGCCTTCCAAGAAATGGGAACCTCCCCAGAGAGGAGAGACAGTGTAAAAAGGTCAGAGATAGGCTTGGCGATGATAGGGGATGCAACCTTAAAGAAGAAAGAGCCTAAACATCTGACCCAGATGTTTTGGGGGGGTTAAGTTTAAGGAGCTCCTTTAGCACCTCCCCCTGCAGGGAGAAACATTTTAGTGGGGCAGGGGGAAAAGGGGGAGGGGCATCGGGGCTAGTCACATTAGGAGTGGGAGATGAGCAAATGTTGGACGGGCAATGAGGCATGGTTGAGTCAAATATGAATCCTGACTTAAAGCAGTGGTTTTAGTAGTAACAACCACATCAACATTAAGGGACATGGGCAGCTGTGAGGAGGAGGGTTTATTCTCCAGGTTTTTAAACATTTTCCAGAACCTCTTGGGGTTAGACCCACAGAGAAAGAACTGCTCCGTAAAGTAACTAACTTTGGTATTCCGGATAGCCTGAGTGCACTTATTTCTCATTTACCTGAATGAGAGCCAGTCAGCCTGAATAAGCGTGTTCCGAGTCCTTCGCCAAATGGAATTCGTGAGGTGGAGTAACGTTGCCAGATCACGGTCGAACCAGCGGCTGAACCTGTTAATTCAAATTTTCTTTATGGGGGCATGTTTTTTAACAAAGCACTGAAAATATTTTTAAAAGTCCAAGCGTCTTTGACAGAAGGGATCAAGCTGATTCTTTACCAATTTACAGAGGCCAGGTCATGAAAGAAGGCTTGCTCATTAAAGTTTTTTAGCAAGTGTCTATGACAAATCAGGACAGCCATTATGATCACGGGCTATAAAACAGTGATCACTAAGGTTGTTACAGAAAACACCAGACTGATACCTATCAGGATTATTAGTGAGGATAACATCTGGGAGAGTAGCCTTTTCTGCTTATTTAGAGTCATACTTCGTGGGATTGGTAATAATCTGAGAAAGATTTAGGGAGTCCCATTGCTGAAGGACTTGGTCAGGTGGTTTAAGCATGTCCCAGTTTAGGTCACCTAGCAGGTCAAATTCAGACTTACTGTAAGGGGCCAGGAGAGAGCTTAGGGCATTTAGGGTACAGGGCGGTGCTGATGGTGGACGATAACACCCAGCAACATTCAACAAAGAGCTATTTGAAAGTTTGAATGCTTAAAACCAGCAAATTAATTTGTTTGGGGGTAGACTTTCCAGAAACAAGTCTCTCACTGTTGCCGCTTGCTATACACCACCCTCTGCACCCAGCTGTGCCCTCGACACCATATGTGAATTGATTGCCCCCCCATCTATCTTCTGAGCTCGTGCTACTAGGTGCCTAAATTGGGAAGCACACCAGCCATCCTACAATCTAAGCTTGATGCCCTCAATCTCACCAATAATTATCAATGAACCTACCAGGTACAACCCCAAATCCGTAAACACGGGCACCCTCCTAGATAACATCCTAACTAACTCGCCCTCCAAATACACCTCTGATGTTTTCAATCAAGATCTCAGGGATCACTGCCTCATTGCCTGCATCCGTCATGGGTCTGCGATCAAACGACCACCCCTCATCACTGTCAAACGCTCCCTAAAACACTGTGAGTAGGCCTTTCTAATCGACCTGGCCAGGGTATCCTGGAATGACATTGACCTCATCCCGTCAGTAGAGGATGCCTGGCTATTCTTTAAAAGTGCCTTCCTCACCATCTTAAATAAGCATGCCCCATTAAAAAATGTAGAAAACTAGGAATAGATATAGTCCTTGGTTTACTCCAGACCTGTCTGCCCTTGACCAGCACAAAAACATCCTGCGGCATTCTACATTTCGTCACTTGAAGAAACTTTCAAAGTTCTTGAAATTCTCCGGACTGATTGACCTTCATGTCTTAAATGATGTTTCTCTTTGCTCATTTGAGCTTTTCCTGCCATAATATGGACTTGGTCTTTGACCAAATAGGACTATCTTCTGTATATCACCCCTACCTTTTCACAACACAACTGATTGGCTCAAACGCATTAAGAAGGAAAGAACTACCACAAATTAACTTTTAACAAAGCACATCTGTTAATTTAATTGCATTCCAGGTGACTACCTCATGAAGCTGGTTGAGAGAAGCAAAGAGTGTGCAAAGCTGTCATCAATGCAAAGGGTGGCTACTTTGAACAATCTCAAATATAAAATGTATTTTGTTTTGTTTAACACTTTTTTGGTTACTACATGATTCCATGTGTTATTTCATAGTTTTGATATCTTCACTATCATTCTACAATGTAGAAAACAGTAAAAATAAAGAAAAATCCCTGAATGAGTGGGTGTGTCTAAACTTTTGACTGGTACTGTATATTTTTGAGAAGGTCAAGACTTTAATAATGAAAAGGCCATGGGCATTGCATGTCCTATTCCAAAGGGCAGGACAGAAATATGCTCTCAGGCTAGATTCTTTTATTCATATCATAAGACGACCTGAATCAAAGTTACTCAAAGAATCTTATGATATACTGTAGACCTAGGTCTCGATTTCTTTAAGAGATGGGTTGGTCTAAGGCTTTAGAGGGTATGAATGATGCTAAATGGGCGTAAACAAAGAACATCACTGTAGCTGTTCAACGTGAAAGGTTTTCTTTGTTATACAACACTATGCAATGTAATACTGTAAATGGTTAGCCTAATGGGGTAACGTGGTGATAAAATGTTCAGAGAATCCTTTTTGGCAATTTGGTGAAAGTATTCCTTTTGTAATACATGTTTCCATGGGATTAATGTAGAGGAAGTGTGAAAATCACAGCAAAATGTTTGAATCCTCTTTTCTCATAAATGGGATTCTAAATTTATCAACATGTTTCCTCCAACTACAATGCATGATATGCCATTTTGTAGCCCCAAATCTGTACTTTTATCCAATGTAAAATAACAAAATTCAACATTTTGGAACATAAGGCTGAAAAGAGACAGTGGGTAAAAAATATTTTGTTTCATTCTTGTTATACATTATAAATTATACATTATCACTAGAATGATCATAGGGTGGGTTTTGCTAGAGAATGAACTGAGAACATGTCCTCCAACTGCTCTGAAGGTCAGAACTGCCTAAGATAAGGTTTCATGAAGATGACGAGACACCGCTAACCATTAGTGTCATTCTGTACATACATAAATAACATTGGCACACTGCATATGTAATGAAGTTAAGATTGTACCAGTAAGCTCTCTCCACCAGTTGAAATGTCTTCACTTGCATTGCCAAATTGCTAACATTTCGGTTGCCCAACTGGCTATAACATTGTCAAGCGGGCGGTCACATGTGTTTGCAAAGCAGAAGGTCATTAGTTTGAGCCATGGTACAGGACAGGGACTGTGAAGGAAGCTAAAATGCTAAGCTAGCACAGTGAAGTCTGTCATATACAATATACAAATGACTAGGCCCAGGCCTCCCAAGTGGTGCAGTGTTCTAAAGCACTGCATTGCAGTGCTAGCTGTTCCACTAGAAATCCTGGTTCAAGTCCAGGCTCTGTCACGCCCGGGAGACCCATGGGGCGGCGCACAATTGCTCAGCGTCATCCGGGTTAGGGGAAGGTTTGGCCGACAGGGGTGTCCTTGTCCCATCGCGCTCTAGCGACTCCTGTGGCGGGTCAGGGGCATGCACTCTGACACAGTTGCCAGGTGTATGTACAGTGTTTCCTCTGACACATTGGTGTGACTGGCTTCTGGGTTAAACGGGCATTGTGTCAAGAAGCAGGGTTGGGTTGTGTTTCACAGGATGGCTCTCGACCTTCGCCTCTCTCTAGTCCTACCAATTGAATACCATGAAATTGGGGAGAAAAATGGGTAAAAAAAATGAATGACAAGGCCTAAAAACAACTAGATCTGCATGTTTGTGCAGTATAACACATGTCAGAGACAATGCTCTTCAGTGTAATGAAACAATGCTAGATGTAAATGTAAGAGGTAGTGGTTATATAGATAGAACTCGGTTTGTCACCCTATAACCAGATAAGATCATTAGGCATCAAATTAAGACACATCATGACACTGTAAAATGGCCCAAGGGCGCTCAACGGTATCACGGTTTAATGGAGCATCACTAACTCATTCACCGTGTAATATTCACTCAGTTGCAGGGTGAACCAGCAACCTTCATACGGCAAACACAAGACAGCACTAAAGGTAGTCACATGTGCTGTTAAACAATTATCTACTAATACAATAGAGGTGAAACTGTCACTCTCAAAAAAGGGATGACAACATAATGTCTATAACACTAATACCAATTCAGTTCTAATTTGAAAAGCCTTGGACGATAAATTATTTTCTCTCTGTTAATAACAATACCATGATCAACCATCTACCCAATGTACTGTACACAGTCCTCTCCTGACGATCACAATACCATTACTCTATGAGTCTACGATTCCTATTCTATTTCATTTACAGTACATAGTCCTCACTTTCTCTTTTCTGATTGATCCCTTTCTCGTTGATGTAATGAAACGTCTGAGGGGACACCAGCTAGTGGCCTGTTTATTCCTTTGATTAGAGCAACCCGCTCATCTCCAAAACCTACACTTTATTTCATCCCTGACGCATATGGCACCCCAAATAAGATCAATTACTTTTCAAAACTCTCTGAAATTACCTTGTTTTTCCTCACATTTCACTTCTCAGGGGTGTAGGTCTAAATTGCTACTGAGATTTCTGTTACACTTGAAAAAGTTACTGTTAGACTCTCATCTTCTCTACTCAACTATATGCACATTGACTGAAAGACAAGACCAATTAAAACTCTTGCTGTTCTTTTTCCCCCTCTGCTCTGCTCGCCCGGCTGTCTCTTTATCTATCTGGAAGTGTCACTGATTCAAATCCGTTTTTAATTTGACTTGGGGAGAGGGTGGCTAATGACAATATGTTTGCAATAAAGACCATATGATTCTGTCATAAAACACAACTATTTGCATGTGTTTTACTAAGTTAAGTTGAGCCTGCTGTTGCGGTCCATATGTCTATCACTTGTTGCCAAAGTTTTTAAAATTGTGAAACTAAATCTGAACTTAGAAAGTTAGAATACTCATCTGCTTTAGATAAAGTGTGTGTACTATAATTGTTTACTGTATATTCTGTATGTCTATAAAGTCCTGAGGGGTATCCTACGAAGCAGGTTTAAGGAGTCAGCGAGGTAACTTTAGTCAACTCTGAGTTCAACTAGGGATAACCAGTCATGTGAAAATGGCTCACCTTTTAGCCAGGTAAATTTCTATGCCAACGAATCCCTCAGAACTAACCTGTTCTGGGAAGGCTAAATCACTAAATCACGGCTAACCACTTACCCTGAATCAACTGACTGAGCAGGTTGAGGTCTGCGAGTTGAGGACCAATGAAATCAGATTCTCTCTCTCTTGCAAAGATTGTGTCATCATCCCCTTCATTTGAGGAAGATGACTGATTCAATATTTGCATAAAAGAAAGTGTGTTGAAAAATAGTCATTTTAAAATACACTGCTCAAAAAAATAAAGGGAACACTTAAACAACACAATGTAACTCCAAGTCAATCACACTTCTGTGAAATCAAACTGTCCACTTAGGAAGCAACACTGATTGACAATAAATTTCACATGCTGTTGTGCAAATGGAATAGACAACAGGTGGAAATTATAGGCAATTAGCAAGACACCCCCAATAAAGGAGTGGTTCTGCAGGTGGTGACTACAGACCACTTCTCAGTTCCTATGCTTCCTGGCTGATGTTTTGGTCACTTTTGAATGCTGGCGGTGCTTTCACTCTAGCGGTAGCATGAGACGGAGTCTACAACCCACACAAGTGGCTCAGGTAGTGCAGCTCATCCAGGATGGAACATCAATGCGAGCTGTGGCAAGAAGGTTTGCTGTGTCTGTCAGCGTAGTGTCCAGAGCATAGAGGCGCTACCAGGAGACAGGCCAGTACATCAGGAGACGTGGAGGAGGCCGTAGGAGGGCAACAACCCAGCAGCAGGACCGCTACCTCCGCCTTTGTGCAAGGAGGGGCAGGAGGAGCACTGCCAGAGCCCTGCAAAATGACTTCCAGCAGGCCACAAATGTGCATGTGTCTGCTCAAACGGTCAGAAACAGACTCCATGAGGGTGGTATGAGGGACCGACGTCCACATGTGGGGGTTGTGCTTACAGCCCAACACCGTGCAGGACGTTTGGCATTTGCCAGAGAACACCAAGATTGGCAAATTCGCCACTGGCGCCCTGTGCTCTTCAGGTTCACACTGAGCACATGTGACAGACGTGACAGGCTGGAGACGCCGTGGAGAACGTTCTGATGCCTGCAACATCCTCCAGCATGACCGGTTTGGCGGTGAGTCAGTCATGGTGTGGGGTGGCATTTCTTTGGAGGGCCGCACAGCCCTCCATGTGCTCGCCAGAGGTAGCCTGACTGCCATTAGGTACCGAGATGAGATCCCCAGACGCCTTGTGAGACCATATGCTGGTGTGGTTGGTCCTGGGTTCCTCCTAATGCAAGACAATGCTAGACCTCATGTGGCTGGAGTGTGTCAGCAGTTCCTGCAAGAGGAAGGCATTGATGCTATGGACTGGCCCGCCCATTCCCCAGACCTGAATCCAATTGAGCACATCTGGGACATCATGTCTCGCTCCCTCCACCAACGCCACGTTGCACCACAGACTGTCCAGGAGTTGGCGGATGCTTTAATCTAGGTCTGGGAGGAGATCCCTCAGGAGACCATCTGCCACCTCATCAGGAGCATGCCCAGGCGTTTTGTAGGGAGATCATATATACTCCTTTATTGGGGGTGTCTTGCTGTCCGGGGGTGTCCTCGGATGGGGCCACAGTGTCTCCTGACCCCTCCTGTCTCAGCCTCCAGTATTTATGCTGCAGTAGTTTATGTGTCGGGGTGCTAGGGTCAGTTTGTTATATCTGGAGTACTTCTCCTGTCCTATTCGGTGTCCTGTGTGAATTTAAGTGTGCTCTCTCTAATTCTCTCTTTCTCTCTTTCTTTCTCTCTCCCGGAGAACCTGAGCCCTAGGACCATGCCTCAGGACTACCTGACATGATGACTCCTTGCTGTCCCCAGTCCACCTGGCCGTGCTGCTGCTCCAGTTTCAACTGTTCTGCCTTATTATTATTGGACCATGCTGGTCATTTATGAACATTTGAACATCTTGGCCATGTTCTGTTATAATCTCCACCCAGCACAGCCAGAAGAGGACTGGCCACCCCACATAGCCTGGTTCCTCTCTAGGTTTCTTCCTAGGTTTTGGCCTCTCTAGGGCCTTCTAGTTTTTCCTAGCCACCGTGCTTCTACGCCTGCATTGCTTGCTGTTTGGGGTTTTAGGCTGGGTTTCTGTACAGCACTTTGAGATATCAGCTGATGTACGAAGGGCTATATCAATACATTTGATTTGATTTGATACAGGCACGTGGAGGCCACACACACTACTGAGCCTCATTTTGACTTGTTTTAAGGACATTACATCAAAGTTGGATCAGCCTGTAGTGTGGTTTTCCACTTTAATTTTGAGTGTGACTCCAAATCCAGACCTCCATGGTTTGATCAATTTGATTTCCATTGATCATTTTTGCGTGATTTATTTTGTCAGCACATTCAACTATGTAAAGAAAAAAGTATTTAATAAAAATATTTCATTCATTCAGATCTAGGATGTGTTATTTTAGCGTTCCCTTTATTTTTTTGAGCAGTATATATTACATGCATTTTAAACTTTACACAATGTAACACTTTTGTATGACTTAATAAATAGGAGTGGGAAAAAAGGTGCTTGTGCGTTAATAACCACACCAAAGATGACATTAGCGATAAGTAATAAAATAGAGATGGCACTTCTAAAACCCTATTTAACACCATAGCCTGCTAAATTTGCAAGATAACTTTTATTTCATTTAGATTTAGTCACAAATTAAAATGTGGCACTGTCTTGCCCATAGATTGATGTTTCAGCATTGTTTCAATGAAGAGTTCGGTTTTCCACACCTCGTAGTACAGATGAAGCCTGAGCTGGAATGTGAAGCTAACTGAAGCTGTCTGTCTGTCCCTCACTCCCTCTTTCTCTCTCCATTTGCTCATAGGGCCAGAGGAGGGCCAATCTATTAACTTAACATTGGATGGTCTTCTGCGCCTGGTTGTAGAGTCTCTCTCCTCCTGCTGTCTCTCTCCTTCCCTTCACAAAGACAGACGGACAGACAGCCTCCCTGAGAGACAGGCTGAGCCGTAGACAGGCCCCCTGCGTAGGGCTGCCAGGGCATCCCACCTGCAACGTATGCCTCTTTACCTCTCACCTGCCGCTGTCTTGTGCTTGGGTAAATGCAAACAGCTTCATAGCTTCATAGCTTCATAGCAACATCAGCCTGTTGGCTTCATAGAGCCATGCGCTCTACATTGTGTTTTGTGAGGCTGAATTATTCCATATAAAAGTGAAGATAGTCATCACAGCAAATGCATTTTCATATCTACACACAAGTTGGGTTGGCAGGCTTTTAGCAAGCCACCCTCTTACCCTGGCAGTCCAAAAGTCACCAAACTAACATTAACTCTTTAGCGTTTCCAAATAGTTTTTAGTTATGATTACTGTTTTTTGTCAAGAGCTGGCTACATACATTTCCGCTTCATTCATGAATACAAAATATTTCAAATTTAGTTTTCGGATTTAGATTTCTAACCTTGGAACAAAGAGAGTGGATTTTTGCAGACGTTTTGACTTACCCAATGAGTATGTGGAGAGAGGACTGACGTGAGAGCAAAAGTTATTTTATCCGAGTCACATTGGGAATGTTCCAAACGTAGGGTAGAAAAAGCATTTTACAGCTGTAGCAGTCTATCAAACTGAATTATTAAAACAACATTTCATGTCGATGTCACGGTAAAACCTTCCTTATTCACCAAAAAGGAAGTAAATATTCAAAACTAGAGATCAACATTGAAAAATATGATCAGACAGTAATTTGACATCAGGCACAACAACAACAGCCATGCTCCCTCATTTATTTATTTTTATCCACCAGCACAGTTAATCAAAAAGCAATTACATTAGCATGCATCAGGCGATGGATTAAACATTTAGAAAATACATTCTGTGGCTGAGATACAGAGCCTTTAGAAAGATTTCAAGCCCCTTGACTTTTTACACATGTTGCTGTGTTACAGGCTGAATTTAAAATGGATTACATGTAGTTGTTGTGTCATTGGCCTACACAAAATACCCAATAATAAAATGGAATTATGTGTTTAGACATTTTTTTTTTTAAGTATTAAAAATTCAAATCTGAAAGGTCAGGAGTCAATAAGTATTCAACCCCTTTGTTATGGTAATCATAAATCATGTGCTTAACAAGTCACACAATAAGTTGCACAGACTCTGTGTGCAATAATAATGTTTAACATTATTTTTTAAATGACTACCTCGTCTCCGTACCCCACACATACAATTACCTGTAAGGTCCCTCAGTCTAGCAGTGAATTTCAAACACAGATTCAACCACAAAGATCAGGGAGATTTTCCAATGCCTAGCAAAGAAGGGCATCTATTGGTAGATTGTTAAAAATAAAATAAAAAGCAGACATTGAATATCATGGTGAAGTTAATAATTACACGTTGTGCCTTCCGAGTGGCGCAGTGATCTAAGGCACTGCATTGCTAGCTGTGCCACTAGAGATTCTGGGTTTGAGTCCAGGCTATGTCGCAGCCAGCCGCAACCGGGAGACCCATAGGGTGGTGCACAATTGTCCGGGTTAGGAGAGCGTTTGGCTGGCAGGGATGTCTCATTGTGCACTAGTGACTCCTGTGGGGGGCCAGATGCAGTGCATGCTGACACGGTCGCCAGGTATACGGTGATTCCTCCGACACATTGGTGCGGCTGGCTTCCGGGTTAAGTGGGCATATTTTATATTCTTCAAAGTAGCCATCCTTTGCCTTGATGACAGCTTTGCACACTCTTGTCATTCTTTCAACCAGCTTCCAGAGCTAGTCAGCTGGAATGCATTTCAATTAACAGGTGTAACATGTTAAAAGTAATATGTGGAAGGAATTAAACTAGTGAAAGACCAAGTCCATGTTATGGTAAGAAGAGCTCAAATAAGCAGAGATAAATTACAGTCAAATAAAATAAAATCTTATTTGTCACATACACATGGTTAGCAGATGTTAATGTGAGTGTAGCGAAATGCTTGTGCTTCTAGTTCCGACCATGCAGTAATATCTAACAAGTAATCCAACAATTTCACAAGAACTACCTTATACACACAAGTGTAAAGGAATGAATAAGAATATGTACATAAAAATATATGCATGAGCGATAGCCAAACGGCATAGACAAGATGCAGTAGATGGTATAGAGTACAGTTTATACATATGAGTGAGTAATGTAGGGTATGTGAACATTATATAAAGTGGCATTGTTTAAAGTGGCTAGTGATACATTTATTACATCCACATTTTTATTAATTAAAGTGGCTAGAGATTTGAGTCAGTATGTTGGCAGCAGCCACTCAATGTTAGTGATGGCCAGTCTGATGGCCTTGAGATAGAAGCTGTTTTTCAGTCTCTCGGTCCCAGCTTTGATGCACCTGTACTGACCTCGCCTTCTGGATGATAGCGAGGTGAACAGGCAATGGCTCGAGTGGTTGTTGTCCTTGATGATCTTTTTGGTCTTCCTGTGACATCGGGTGTTGTAGGTGTCCTGGAGGGCAGGTAGTTTGCCCCCGGTGATGCGTTGTGCAGACCTCACTACCCTCTGGAGAGCCTTGCGGTTGTGGGCGGAGCAGTTTCCGCACCAGGAGGTGATACAGCCCGACAGGATGCTCTCGATTGTGCATCTGTAAAAGTTTGTGAGTGTTTTTGGTGACGAGCCAAATTTCTTCAGCCTTCTGAGGTTGAAGAGGCGCTGCTGCGCCTTCTTCACCACGCTATCTGTGTTGGTGGACCATTTCAGTTTGTCCTTGATGTGTACGCCGAGGAACATAAACTTTCCACCTTCTCCACTACTGTCCCGTCGATGTGGATAGGGGTTTCCAGTCCATTTCCAGTCCATCATTCCATCATTATTACCAGCCTCAGAGAATGCAGCCGAAATAAATGCTTCACAGAGTTCAAGTAACAGACACATCTCAACATCAGACTGTGTGAATCAGGCCTTCATGGTTGAATTGCTGCAAAGAAACCACTACTAAAGGACACCCTTAAGAAGAAGAGACTTGATTGGGCCAAGAAACACAAGCAATGGATATTAGACCAGTGGAAATCTGTCCTTTGGTCTGATGAGTCCAACTTTGCGATTTTTTGTTTCCACCGAAAAGACGCAGAGTTGGTGAACGGATGATCAATGCAGGTGTGGTAGCCCCCGGGAAGCATGGAGGAGGAGGTGTGATGGTGTGGGGGTGCTTTGTTGGTAACACTGTCAGTGATTTGTTTAGAATTCAAGGCACACTTAACCAGCATCGCTACCACAGCATTCTGCAGGAATACGCCGTCCCATCTGTTGTGTGCTTAGAGGGACTAGCATTAGTTTTTCAACAGGACAATGATCCAACACACCTCCAGGCTGTGTAAGGGTTATTTGACCAATAAAGAGAGAGATGGGGTGCTGCATCAGATGATCTGGCCTCCACAATCCCCCTACCTCAACCCAATTGAGATGGTTTGGGATGAGTTGGAAAAGCAGCCAAAAGCAGTTCCCTCAGCATATGTGGGAACTCCTTCAAGACTATTGGAAAAGCATTCCAGAACTTGCTGGTTGCGAGAATGCCGTGAGTGTGCAAAGTTGTCATCAAGCCAAGGGGTGAATACTTTGAAGAATCTAAAATATAAAACACATTTTGATTTGTTGAACACTCTTTGGTTACTACATGATTCCATATGTGTTATTTCATAGTTTTGATGTCTTCACTATAATTCTACAATGTAGAAAATAGTAAAACAATTAATAATAATAACTTAATGAGTAGGTGTGTCCAACGTTTTGACTGGTGCTGTATGCATATGAGATGAGTAATGCAAAATATGTAAACATTATTAAAGTGACTCGTGTTCCATTATTAATGTGGCCAGTGATTTCAAGTATATGGAAATAGGACAGCAGCATCTAACATGCTATTTAACAGTCTGATGGCCTTGAGGTGGAAAATTAGCTTATGTCTCTCGGTCCCAGCTTTGATGCACCTGTACTGACCGCTCACTCTGGATGATAGCGGGGAGAACAGGCAGTGGCTCGGGTTGTTGTGGTCCTTGATTATCTTTTTGGCCGTCCTGTCACATTGGTGCTGTCGCTGTCCTGGAGTGCAGTTAGTTTGCCCCCGGTGATGCGTTGGGCAGACAGCACCACCCTCTGGAGAGCCCTACGGTTTGGGGCAAATCCAACACAACACAATACTGAACTACCACTCTTCATATTTTCAAGTGTGGTGATGGCTGCATCATGTTATGGGTATGTTTGGGATCAGCAAGAACTACTGAGTTTTTGGGGGGGATAAAAACAGACGAAATAGAGCTAAACAAAGTCAAGATCCTAGAACAAAACCTGGTTCAGCTTGCTTTCCAACAGACGCTGAGAGAGAAATTCACCTTTCAGCAGTACAATAACCTAAAACACAAGGCCAATTATACAATGGAGTTGCTTACCAAGACGACATTGAATGTTCCTGAGTGGCATAATTTTCCTCAGTACTTTGTTGAAGCACCTTCGGCAGGAATAACAGCCTCGAGTCTTCTTGGGTATGACGCTACACGCTTGGCACACCTGTATATGGGGGGTTTCTCCGATTTATTCTCTGCATATCCGGTCAATCTCTGTCAGGTTGGATGGGGAGCGTTGCTGCAAAGCTATTTTCAGGTCTCTCCAGATATGTTTGATCGGGTTCAAGTTCGGGCTCCGGCCGGTCCACTCAAGTCTGAGGTCCTGAGCGCTCTGGTTTTCATCAAGAATCTCTCTGTACATTGCATTGTTCATCTTTGCTTTGATCCTCTCTAGTCCCTGCCGCTGAAAAACATCCCCACAGCATGGTGCTGCCACAACCAGGCTTACTGTAGAGATGGTGCCAGGTTTTGTCCAGACGTGACACTTGGCATTCAGGCCAAAGAGTTCATTCTTGGTTTCATCAGACCAGAGAATCGTGTTTCTCATGGTCTGAGAGTCTTTTGGTGCCTTTTGGCAAACTCCAAGCGGGCTGTCATGTGCCTTTTATTGAGGAGTGACTTCCTTCTGGCTACTCTACCATTACGGTCTGAAAGGGTGCTACAGAGATGGTTGTCCTTCTGAGATGGTTCTCCCATCCACACAGAGGAACTCTAGATCTCTGTCAGAGTGGCCATCGGGTTCTTGGTCACATCAAATAAAATCAAAGTTTATTTGTCACGTGTGCTGAATACAACAGGTGTTGACCTTACAGTGAAATGCATACTTACAGGCTCTAACCAATAGTGCAAAACAAGTATTAGGTGAACAATAGCTAGGTAAAGAAATAAAACAACAGTAAAAAGACAGGCTATATACAGAAGCGAGGCTATAAAAGTAGTGAGGCTACATACAGACACCGGTTAGTCAGGCTGATTGAGGTAGTATGCACATGTAGATATGGTTAAAGTGACCATTTTGCACGCCCGATTTTTCCGTTTTTGATTTGTTAAACTTTTTTTTAATATCCAATAAATGTCGTTCCACTTCATGATTGTGTCCCACTTGTTGTTGATTCTTCACAAAAAAATACAGTTTTATATCTTTATGTTTGAAGCCTGAAATGTGGCAAAAGGTCGCAAAGTTCAAGGGGGCTGATTACTTTCGCAAGGCACTGTATGATGAACAGAGAGTAGCAGTAGCGTAAAAGAGAGGTTGGCGGTTGGTGGGTGGGACACACTGGTGTGCGGGAGCACTGGTTGGTCGGCCCAATTGGGGTAGTATGTACATGAATGTATAGTTAGTGACTTTGTATATCTGATAAACAGAGAGTAGCAGCAGCGTAAAAAGAGGCGTTGGGGGGCACACAATGCAAATAGTCCGGGTAGCCATTTGATTACCTTTTTAGGAGTCTTATGGCTTCGGGGTAAAAACTGTTGAGAAGCCTTTTTGTCCTAGACTTGGCACTGCGCTACCGCTTGCCATGCGGTAGTAGAGAGAACAGTCTATGACTGGGGTGGCTGGGGTCTTTGACAGTTTTTAGGGCCTTCCTCTGACACCGCCTGGTGAAGAGGTCCTGGATGGCAGGCAGCTTAGCCTCAGTGATGTACTGGGCTGTACACACTACCCTCTGTAGTGCCTTGTGGTCAGAGGCCGAGCAGTTGCCGTACCAGGCAGTGATGCAACCAGTCAGGGTGCTCTCGATGTTGCAGCTGTAGAACCTTGTGAGGATCTCCGGACCCATGCCAAATCATTTTATTTTCCTGAGGGGGAATAGGCTTTGTTGTGCCCGCCTCACGACTGTTTTGGTTTGTTTGGACCATTCTAGTTTGTTGTTGATGTGGAAACCAAGGAACTTGAAGCTCTCAACCTGCTCCACTGCAGCCGCATCGATGAGAATGGGGGTGTGCTCGGTCCTCCTTTTCCTGTAGTTCACAATAATCTCCTTAGTCTTGGTTACGTTGAGGAATAAGTTGTTATTCTGGCACCACCCGGCTAGGTCTCTGACCTCCTCCCTATAGGCTGTCTCGTTGTTGTCGGTGATCAGGCCTGCCTCTGTTGTGTCGTCTCAAAATTAATGATGGTGTTGGAGTCGTGCCTGGCCATGCAGTCGTGGGTGAACAGGGAGTACAGGAGGGGACTGAGCACGCACCCCTGGGGAGCTCCAGTGTTGGGGGTCAGAGTGGCAGATGTGTTGCTACCTACGCTCACCACCTGGGGCAACCTGTCAGGAAGTCCAGGATCCAGTTGCAGAGGGAGATGTTTAGTCCCAGGATCCTTAGCTTAGTGATGAGCATTGAGCTTTGAATATGGTGTTGAATGCTGAGCTGTAGTCAATGAATAGCATTCTCACGTAAGTGTTCCTTTTGTCCAGGTGGGAAAGGACAGTGTGGAGTGCAATAGAGATTGCATCATCATCTGTTTGGGCGGTATGCAAATTGGAGTGGGTCTAGGGATTCTGGGATAATTCTGTTTATGTGAGCCATTACCAACCTTTCAAAGCACTTCATGGCTACAGATGTGAGTGCTACCGGTCTGTAGTAATTTAGGCAGGTTGCCTTTGTGTTCTTGGGCACAGGGACTATGGTGGTCTGCTTGAAACATGTTGGTATTATAGACTTAATCAGGGACATGTTGAAAATGTCAGTGAAGACATCTGCCAGTTGGTCAGCACATGCCCGGAGCACACGTAATCTGTCTGGCCCCGCAGCCTTATGTATGTTGACCTGTTTAAAGCTCTTACACACGTCGGCAACGGAGGGCGTGATCACACAGTCGTCCGGACCAGCTGATGCTCTCATGCATGCCTCAGTGTTGCTTGCCTCGAAGCGAGCATATAAGTGATTTAGCTCTTCTGGTAGGCTCGTTTCACTGGGCAGCTCGCAGCTGTGCTTCCCTTTGTAGTCTGTAATAGTGTGCAAGCCCTGCCACATAAGACGAGCATCGGAGCCGGTGTAGTATAATTCAATCTTAACCCTGTATTGATGCTTTGCCTGTTTGATGGTTTGTCGCAGGGCATAGCCAGATTTCTTGTAAGCTTCCGGGTTAGAGTCCCGCACCTTGAAAGCGGCAGCTCTACCCTTTAGCTCAGTGCGACTGTTGCCTGTAATCCATGGCTTCTGGTTGGGGTATGTACGTACAGTCACTGTGGGGACGACGTCCTCGATGCACTTATTGATAAAGCCACTGACTGATGTGGTGTACTCCTCAATGTCATCGGAAGAATCCCGGAACATGTTCCAGTCTGTGATAGAAAAACAGTCCTGTAGTTTAGCATCTTCTTCAACTGACCACTTTTTTATAGACCGAGTCACTGGTGCTTCCTGCTTTAATTTTTGCTTGTAAGCAGGAATCAGGAGGATAGAGTTGTGGTCGGATTTACCAAATGTAGGACGAGGGAGAACTTTGTACGCATCTCTGTGTGTGGAGTACAGGTGATCTAGATTTTTTTTCCCTCTGGTTACACATTTATCATGTTGATGGAAATTTGGTAGAACTGATTTAATTTTCCCTGCATTAAAGTCTGCGGCCACTAGGAGCACCGTCTCTGGGTGAGTGGTTTCCTGTTTTCTTATTTCCTTACACAGCTGACTGAGTGCGGTCTTAGTGCCAGCATCTGTCTGTGGTGGTAAATAAACATCCATGAAAAGTATAGCTGAAAACTCTCCAGGCAAGTAGTGTGCCCTGCAATTTATCACAATATACTCTACTTCAGGCGTGCAAAATCTAGAGACTTCCTTAGATTTCGTGCACCAGCTGTTGTTTACAAATATGCACAGACCGCTCCCCCTCGTCTGTTTTATCTTGCCGGTGCAGCGTGTATCCCGCTAGCTGAATATCCATGTCATCATTCAGCCACGATTCCGTGAAACATAGGATATTACAGTTTTTGATGTCCCGTTGGTAGGATATTCGTGATCGTACCTTGTCTAGTTTATTGTCCAATGATTGCACGTTTTGCGAGTAGTATTGACGGTAACGGCAGCTTTCCCACTCGCCTTTTTCGAGTCCTGACCAGGCATCCGACTCTTTGTCTTCTGTACCTGCGTCGCTTCCTCTTGCAAATAACGTGGATGTCGGCCCTACCGGGTGTTTGGAGAAACTAACAATGGCCATGTGGTTTGGTAAAAAGAATGCTCCTCTCCCCACAGGTATGCTTACTACCTCTAAGGGTTTAGAGATTGAGGTTGTCACCTTATACAAGTACTTGGGAGTATAGCTAGACAGTACACTGTCCTTCTCTCAGCACATATCAATGCTGCAGGCTAAAGTTTAATCTAGACTTGGTTTCCTCTATCGTAATCGTTCTTCTTTCACCCCAGCTGCAAAACTAACCCTGATTCAGATGACCATCCTATCCATGCTAGATTACGGAGATGTAATTTACAGATCGGCAGGTAAGGGTGCTCTCGAGCGGCCATCAGATTTGCCACCAATGCTCCTTATAGGACACATCACTGCACTCTATACTCCTCTATAAACTGGTCATCTCTGTAAACCCGTCGCAAGACACACTGGTTGATGCTTATTTATAAAACCCTCTTCGGCCTCACTCTCTCCTATCTGAGATATCTACCGCAGCCCTCATCCTCCACATACAACACCCATTCTGCAAGTCACATTCTGTTAAATTTCCCCAAAGCTAGCAACTGGAACGAGCTGCAACAAACATTTAAACTGGACAGTTTTATCTCAATCTCTTCATTCAAAGACTCAATCATGGACACTCTTACCGACAGTTGTGGCTGCTTTGCGTGATGTATTGTTGCCTCTACCCTCTTGCCCTTTGTGCTGTTGTCTGTGCCTAATAACGTTTTTACCATGTTTTGTGGTGCTACCATGTTGTGTTGCTACCATGTTGTTGTTATGTTGTGTTGCTTCCATTCTGTGTTGTCATGTGTTGCTGCCTTGCTATGTCGTTGTCTTTAGGTCTCTCTTTATGTAGTGTTGTGGTGTCTCTCTTGTTGTGATTTGTGTTTTGTCCTATATTTCATATTTTATTCATTTTTTATTTTTAATCCCAGGCCCCGTTCCCGCAGGAGGTCTACCTTTTGGTAGGCCGTCATTGTAAATAAGAATTTGTTCTTAACTGATTTGCCTAGTTAAACAAAGGTTAAATAAAAATATAATAAAAAATAACCATTGCTAAGGGATAAGCTTCCACATCTATTTTTTAAAACCTATGAAGATGTCCAGTGAAAGCAGATATGCAATTTGTTTACACAACACAGTACCGGCTTGGATACATAATGCCGAATACTAATCAATAAAAAAATGTCTGTTAAATTCGCTGCTCTGTTTTGCTTGTTTACAGTGGATCATTTCATAGCCTCTCTTGTATTGTTACATCTGCAATTTTTCTAGATTAAAGGCGCTAACATGGCGTCCGTTCTAAAACCTGTCCGAACTCGCTTGATATATGGCTCTGCATGTATCCTTGTACCCCTGTATCTACATACATTTTATAGAATCAACCTCTCAAATCAACAGTCAACTAGCTACCTCCATCGCAGGGGGGGGGGGTGATATGATCATGTTGCAGCCGTTTCAGTTCAGCCATTTTGTCTCCCTGCTTTTTTGTGCAGGTGGCTGGGGGCATGGTGCCAGAGGCCTAGGGGAGTGGGGACACTGGGAAGTGGTCATGCAGATCAGAGACTTCAGCCAGACCAGATGGAGCTGAGCTGTGTGGACAACAGAACAGAATAGAGCAAGTAGCTACCCGATTACTGGAGGACAACCAGAGAGCAGAGACACAGGGTGCATCGCAAATGGCACCATATTCTCTACAAAGTACACTGCTTTTGACCAGAGCACTTTGTAGGGGTGGCTTCGGAAATGACGACACAGACACATACAGCCCTCCTTAGGAGTTACTAATGGGGCTGGAGGCTATAGCACACACCTGGGGCTGTGCGGCAAATGAGGGAGAGAGATCGCTTGGGCCGGAGGGATCAGATTAGCCATATCTCTCACACACACAGCAACACACACGCCAACACACACGCACACCAGAGAGTCACACAGATCCCTGTAGTGCGTTGGGGTAATGGTCCAGCCGTTGGACATAATACAGCTCCGACCTCCAGACCATCTGAGCTGTAGGCAGGCAGGGCCCCTCCGGTGGTATTAGCTAAAGGACAAGGATTGTGTGGTGGTGCTGGTCTGATGTGTGGGTGGCGGGGACATTGCCTGGTCAACCGGCCAACCTTACCAGTCATTTATTTAAATATGTCTCCTGATTCATGGGAAAGGTTGGTAATTACCATTAGCAATTAACGCTGAGTGACTGCAGACACCTCCACAGGCCCAGCCCAGGGATGCCAGATGTGTTACTGAGATGAGAATATAACTAACAGTGCCTCGGAGTCTGATTTTCTCTCACCCATCCTGGGGCACAGTTTAGTTCCAGAACAATCTGGAAAAATGTCTAAATCTTCCCTCCAGGTCTAGACTTCCTGAGCTGCACCAGTGTTCCAAATTCAGAACCACTCTATTTTTAACTGTCTGGCAAAAATAAAATCTCAAATTGGTCTCATTATTATCAAGATAACGCCTCCTTAACTGAGTAGAATAACTCAAGACACACACAGGCACAACGTCTTGGGAGAGTGGGAGATTCACATAATGAATGCTAAGAGAAGAAGCTAATAGATAAGGCAAAGTGAATGTTTGCAGGCTTGCTGCTGAAACCACCAGTAACACAGATGGAAGGGGCTTATTTGCAGACAAGAGCTGCCCATTAGGGGCTTCGTCTTCAGGTATTGCATCAGCGCAACAGAGGGTAGCTGGGCAACTGCGTCTCAGAGCATTTTGTATTATTCTGTACATAAATCTGAGATACTCAATTTAGTATGATATGTTGCGTTTGGTATGGTTACATAAGACAGATGGTTACTTAAGGCAAAAATGAAAGGAGGGTGGTTGGTCAGGGTGGACGGGCTGGCATATAACGAGAAAGTCTAGCAACCCAAATGTTGCGAGTTCGAAACTGATCATGGACAACTTTAGCTAATTGGCAACTTTTCAACTACTTACTACTTTTTAGCTACCTGGTAACTACTTTGCATCTTAAATACTTAGCATGTTAGCTAACCCTTCCCCTAACCCTTTTAGCTAACCCTTCATCGAACCCTAACCTTAACCCTTTTAGCGAACTGTAACCTTTTAACCTAACTTCTAAACTTAACTTTAGCCCTAACCACTAACCCTAACCTCTTGCCCAGCCAACGTTAGCCCCTAGCTAGAATTTGCAACATATCATACATTTCGCAACGTTGTAACATATTGTACTCTTTGCAAATTAGTTTCATATTGTACGTTTTTGCAAATTCATAACATATAATACAAATTGTAATTCATAACATTTCATACAAAATGGGCCATGGACATCCACAAATTAATACATACCATATGAAACGTAACATATAATATTAAATGGAGTGTCTCAGATTTTTCTTACAGAATAATACGAAATGTTCTGAGACCAGGCTGAGCTGGGAGATAACTGGCTACCTCTGTGCCTGTCCCAAATAGCACTCTATCTTTGACCAGGGCCCAATGCAGCGCACTATAGGGTGCCTTTTGGGATGGTGCCTGTGTCCCAACATTGTAAACGCCAATGTGCTGTCATTACTCAACTTTTAAGGAAACCTGTTGCAATTAATAGTACAGTTAATAGTACAGTTACTTAAAGTGATTTTGTAGTCATTACTCAAACCAATAGTCACTGTCAGCCTAGGGGGTGCCGATTTGAGTTGTATCAGCTTGAACATTTTGAGTAGTGCCACCACTAAAACAGAACTCCAATATTATTTCCCCCGTCTGCCTTGCCTTTTCAAGTGAATTGTAAAGTCACCACCCATGAATGTATTTGTTAGTGACAGACAGATGGTTGTTGATATAGTTCAAATTTAATCCTGTGGCCTTCGCCAAGTGAGTTCCTAGGCGACTGTGATCATTATAATTCAACTCTTAATGACCTTAAATTACAGATCTCATAAGGCCTTACTCTGAGACCTAGCTTTACCCTAATACAGTGGCCTGAAACTCATGATTTACAGGACACATGAGGCTTGTAAAATTTCAGGAACATTCCCAGATTTCCCCAAATACATTGTCAAAGGATTTCTATGAATCTTCCAACCGGGACTACTGGACAATTTACCAGCATTTTGCAACCCTACAAGCAAGTCACATAGTGCTGGCTTGGAAAGTGATGTGTAATTCTTATTGGACTCCAGCCAGAGTTAGGAGATCCAACAGTTGACATTGACCTGCAACTTGCATTCATAATAAGTGCCATGGGTAAGATCAATGGTAGGAGACCACATAAGCCATTTAAACTGGAACAAGCATTTCAGTAACGGGTGCAAAAATGTTTTTATTTGTTTAAAAATATATACGTTATTTATCTTTGTGTAGTTGAAGATGAATCATTCACTCACACATATTACAGACAGATATTAAAAACAATTCCAAAACATTAACCTGCAGCAAAGCATGCTGGGAAAAAAGTTAATTTGTTATCATAACTTAAAAAATAGAGTTGTCTATCTCTCATTTAGTTATGAGTCAGTACCGCATATACATTTTAAATGTCATGAACAGTCAGAAATCATGTTTTTTCTTTCAAATGTATAATATTTGGATGAAACCAGATCAAAGTATGAAAATTGACTGTTTGTTCTAGATTGATGAAAATAAAAAAAAACTGAGTTACTCAGTTTATTCAGGAGATGGGATTATCAACCTCTACAGAATTGGTGTCCCTCCCATGGGGTGGTTGACCGAATGTGCGCTAATGTGATTAGTATGAGGTTGTAAGTAACAAGAACATTTCCCTGGACATAGACATATCTGATATGGGCAGAAAGCTTACAATTCTTGTTAATCTAATTGCACTGTCCAATTTAGAGTAGCTATCACAGTGAAAGAATACCATGCTATTGTTTGAGGAGAGTGCACAGTTATGAACTTGAAAATGTACCAGTAAACCAATTAGAAACATTTGGGCAGACTTGATACCACATTTTGATCAGAAATACAATTGTTCGTTGGATCAGTCTAAAACTTTGCACATACACTAAATTGTGCCTAAACTGGAAATATACATTGTGTCCTTTCTCGTGCATATCAAATATGAAATGTATTATCTTTTACCAGATCTAATATGTTATATTCTCCTACATTAATTTCACATTTCCACAAACTTCAAAGTGTTTCCTTTCAAATGGTATCAAAAGTATGCATATCCTTGCTTCAGTTCCTATACTACAGGCAGTTCAATTTGGTATGTCATTTTAGGCGATTTTTTTTTTTTAAAGGGTCAGATTCATCAACTTAAATTAGTACACCAATGGTAACATAATTTTCTCTTAGCTAATTTAAATACTGCCTTGTAATGTCGTTGTGTTTGTAGATGGACATGGTTTATACTGTAGAGTGTCAGCAAATACAGTATTCATCTATGTCAAAGATACTTATATGTTTCCCCGTTTATCTGTGTCTGGTGTTAGCTAGTTACTGGCTAGCTCGGTCTTCAGCAAGCATGGACCAAAAGGGGGTGAAGGATTGTTCAAAACTCTGACACGGAACCCAAACCGGCTGCACGCGTGCGCCATCGTGCATCAATTTATTTTGTCCCACCACACCAAACGCGATCACGACACGCAGGTTAAAATATCAAGACAAATTCTGAACCAATTACATTAATTTGGGGACAGGTCGAAAAGCATTAAACATTTATGGCAATTTAGCTAGCTAGCTTGCACTTGCCCACTCAGCCTGTCTTTTGAAACTTTCTGGTAGTTACTTTCTTCTCAAATTCTTGAGAATTTCTATCCCCAGAAAATATTATGGGTAAGATTTTAGTCACTCAAAATACTCCTTTCTATGGGGATCAGAATGGCTGTTCGGGACCTTTCAGTAATAATTACTTTTCATTGACTTTCATTGAGTTCAACTTACAATAAGTATTTGAGTTAAAAATGTCATGGGGTTTACAGTGCAGCTCAGAGACGGGCAAGGAGGATGGGGAGGGAAGCAGCAGAGACAGAGACACCAAGTTGCACCGCTGACACCCCAACATGACGGTAATGACACAAGACCAATGTCGCTGAGACAGAGGACGTAATTACACACACACACACACACACACACACACACACACACACACACACACACACACACACATACACACACTCGGCTAGCTCTCCGCCCACTCTCCTTCTCTACTGTCCTTCTCTCCTTCTACTTTCCTGCCTGCAGCACCTACAGCGATGTGTGCACACACACAAACACAAACAGTACATGCACAGACAGTACACACACAGACAGCCACACACACAGACAGCCACACACACACACACACACACACACACACACACACACAAAATGCCCATACTAACACAATCCAAAACCATACTTGTAGCAAACAAAACAACAGGAGTCAATGGTGTGGGAGTCAGACCTCCAGACCTCTAACCCTCTCACCTCTGCCAGGTCACACCAGATCCACTGCAGTATTAAACGTTTGTCCAGGTCCCCAGGTCGTCGGGCGTTACCTTCAATATCGTCCACTAGGGGCAGCGTAGGTGCCTATATCCATCTAGTCGGCTTGTGTTATGGATGGGGATAGAGGAAGGGCTTTAACAGCAAGCTACGGCTCTGAAGAGCAAGGGTTCAATCCGAGAGCTAAGCACTGTTTGTTTTAACCCTATCCCAAAATGCCTAAACTTAACTTAAAGTTGTTTCTGTTTTAATCCTATCCGAAACCTTGACCCAGGGGTGTCAAACTCATTCCATGGAGGGCCTAGTGTCTGCAGGTTTTAGTTTTTTCCTTTCAATTAAGCCCTAGACAACCAGGTAAGGGGAGTTCCTTACTAATTAGTGACCTTAATTCATCAATTTAAGTACAAGGGCGGAACAAAAACCTGCAGACACTCGGCCCTCCATGGAATGAGTATGAAGTGTGCCTTAAAGCTTACCTTAACTAGTTGGAATTAATGCCTAAAGTTAACCCTCAAGTTTTGACGTTTATTCCCTCGGTCAAATGTTGAACACTGAAGTGAGACCATGAGATCTTGTTGCTCACGTCTCCTCCCCTGTCCATGTTATGTCCAAGGGGTCAGATACCCCTGGAGCTGTACTCTCATCTACTTTACTACGCTATGCACACCAGGTGAAACATGAGTAGTGCTATGGGCATGTTATGCTCTGTGGATGATAAACTATGTTCGGATTTGCTGTGCTACTGTGTCATCATTGCAAGTTGTGCTGTGCTGTGTCTGTGTGGGGCTGTGTAGAGTACATGCTGTAGATGTATATGAGGGAGACATTGGTTGAATCTCAAAAGTCCTTTCGTTCCCCGTGTCCTCCTGTCCTGTCTTCTCCCCACCTCCTTCCATTGGAGGATCTTTCTCAGCCTCCAATGCTCTCCACGCTTCCCTCTGTTGATTTTGAGTAGGAGGCGAGGAGCGAAGGCATGAGGAATCAAGGAAAGACTTAAGATTCAACCAATATCTCAGCCCAATGAGGTTACCTCAGATGGATGGAAGCCACTGTAAACTATTGAGATACAATGGGTTGCAAAATGCCAGTAACTCTTGAACCTTTCAATCTTCCAAAATGGATTTTTGGAAAACCTGGACATTTTGAGAAAGTTTCTGGAACTTTGCAACCCTACAAGGTTACCTAAGATGGGAGGAAGCCACTGTAGACTACTGAGATGGAGCCCATTGAGGTTATACCTCCTCAGCTATCTCTCTTTCCTCTGCCTCATTAGTGTGACTGGTCTCAGCATGCCTGATGTTACTGCATGGCCTCTTCAATTATACATTCCCATCTAATTTACAGAGGATTTAATATTGGATCTGAATCCCTATCTCAAACTCCAGGCGGATCATCTTTTATTTGGTAGAACCCCTCTAGTTATACCTTCTCAGCTTTGGAAAGGGAACAGTCTTATTCTCAAATTAGCCTGATTTGGGGAGGTTGAGTGTTAGGATCCACATGTATTGGAACATCTCGAGTTGCCTAGCTTATCAAAGGAGCTTTTAGAAAGTGGATTCACAGATTTGTGTACTGTAAAGATAGGATCTCCACAATCCAAAATAATTAAGAACATACAATAAAAAAAAAAAATGTAACCATTAAAATACATTCTAGTTCTGTATAAACTTATATGTATTGTGGCATCACGTCGTTTTCATGTTAGATGCAACTTATTTTCTCTCTCTCTCAATATATCCATATTGTCCAAAATGAATAAATTATCCGATAGCAGGATCTGAGGTAGCAGAGGGCTGTGGGAAATGATATCCAATTTGTTTAGACACTAGAAACATTACATAAACTACATTGCCTCCCCAGTATGAGACATGACTGATGCACACGTCTGCTGCCGGATCGGTAAGGACTTGTACATATTTAATCAAGTAAATTATGTTTCACCTCTGATTTCACCTGATAAATAGAAAGAGCATTTATGAGACATTACATGGGCATATTTTTAGTTGAGTTAACTGAAAATATGGATGGCTGAGACAGGAGCCATATGTGCAGACTGTTGCACTGATAAAAAATTATGTCACTCATCCATCATTGGTTCAGCAGAGGACTCAACTGCTCTAGGGGTTCTGGGGGGCAGGGATATTAACTTTCTATTGGAGAGTCACTGAGTTACAGGGAAGTTTTTTCTATACCTTAGTCGCTGACCACACCGACTCCAGTTTCATCCGCAAGCGTCGCAAAATAAATATACACATACATGTTATTCAGTCATTTAATCCAAACTGCTCGCACGCATCAACAAGTGTGTGCGTAGCCAGGCGCTAAAATAGAACTTGGTTCTATTTGTGAGGCTTGACGTGCTGCAAGTCCCGCCTCTCCCATCTCCTCATTGCTTTTTAGGAGCAAATACCCACGTGGGTGATTGAGGTCCACACTCCAGTCCAGTTGGTGGTGGTAATGCACCTTAAAGTTGGTTGCCAACCGCCATATAAATGCCACAGAAGAAGAAGGAGAAGACAAAGGAGAGATTACTAGAAACTAACTAGGTTTCCCGTTTTAACTGAGGATTAATTGTCAGAGTAGAGAACACACGATTTTGTGTGACTCAAAATGGGTCAAAATTCTACAAAGAACCAGAAAAAAGGACCTTGTGCATTTCAGGTAAAATAACAACCCAATGTTTATATCCCAAGACAAATGAACTAGCAACAGCAAGCTAGCTAGCTAAATGTCCATATAACACATAAACCATTTTGACCTGTCCCCAAATTAATATAGTTGATTCAGAGTTCGTTTTGATATTTCAACCTGCGTGTCCTGATCACGTCTGGTGTGGAAGGACAAAATCAACATGCATGCGATGGCGGATGCATGCACATGCCCAGTCTAGTCAGCATGTAACAGTGATCTCTGGCCTTGTCTGTGGTAACGTGATTTAAGTCTTGTTGCCGATGGCAGACACTTAATTTTGTAAAACCGTGAATAAACTCAGTTGACATTTACTTTGAAATGGAGTCTGCCTCACGCTCGGTCCTGTTGCATTCATAATACCGTCAAAAGCAATGATCTTTTCATGGTACATAGGTAAATTATTTACATTATTATGATCGTCATCACACATTCTACATCTATGAATCAGTCTAAGAAATACTGTTATGCAGGTTTTTGCAAGTTGTTCAGTAACTTCAGCAAATCACTAACGAAACAGTCAAAATGTAGTATTTATGTACAGTATAGTCATTCTGGGTGGGTAGTTAGTTAATGTGAGATCCATAACCCCAGACAGTTCTAGGAATGAAAACACTGGCCTCCAGAGTCTGGTCTATTCACAGGCTGCTGCTATGTTCAGTACCATTTCATGGTCCTCTGAGCAGGCCCAGCTAATCTCCATTCTCTTGCCACTGCAGCCCTTTTGTTTTATATTGAAAAACATGTCAATCAAAGATTGAAACCTTACAGAGAAAACACATGAATTTCACGTGATCACATGATTGCATGCAATAGCTTGTGATAATTATGTGAAGTTAATGTGATAACATGCAAAAGCAACATGTGATAGCATGAAACTAAACATGTGAAAGGGAAAGAGGGATACCTATTCAGTTGTCCAACTGAATGTATTCAACTGAAATGGGTCTTCCGCAGTTAACCCAACCCCTCTGAATCAGAGAGGTGCGGGGGGCTGCCTTAATCGACATCCACGTTTTTGGAGCCCGGGGAACAGTGGGTTAACTGCCTTGCTCAGGGGCAGAATGACAGATCTTTACCTTGTCAGCTCAGGAATTCAAACCAGCAACCTTCCGGTTACTGGCCCAATGCTCTAAAACATAGTCTCATGTGAAATAAATGTGACAACATGGGAATGCAAAATGTGTCAGAGTCAGAGTCAGATTTTCACATATGGAACTGCAAATTTGATTTTAACATATGAAACTGCAAATTTCATATGTGAATCTGCACATCTCTTTTCATACAGGTGAAAACTTCAGCTCAACATGTGAAAACAGCTGATTTCACATGTGAAACTGCAAATTTTACATGTTTTTTAAAATTAAATGATATAGGGGTTTTGAAGGAAGAGGTACACTGTTCAGCAATAATAATGTATTTAATCAATTAATTAATTAATGACAATATGATTACATGATCACTTAGTACTGACTTTCAATGTGACCTTACAACATTCTTCTTAGAATAGTAGAATACACCATTTGGAAATTTGGTTTTTCATTAGCAATTTTTCTCTTGTTATGTCAGTCACTGACAGTCACTCAATTAGCCCATGTCAGCTAACGTCTTTTAGATTGGAAAGTTAGCTGGCGGCTAGACTATCTACACTTGTAGTAATCAATGTTGAATTACCGACCTGGGGGCCCCTATGGATTTTGTACTTACTCTCATTCAGATATCACATTAAAAACTGCAACTAAATCTCTCCACCCTATGGCAAAACATGTAGAATTGCAGGAAATTAGCTGTAAAACTTTTTTTTTCTTAGCCCCATGGCAAAATGGGGAGAATTGCATGAAATTACTTATACAATTGCAAAATCTCTCCAACCCATGGCAAAGTTGGTAGAATCGCAGCAAACTCACTTTAACACAGCAACATTTTTTTCTCTCTGGTGTAAAGAGGCGGGGGCTAAAATGTTTTGCTTGCAAAGTGAGGGGGGGTAACTAAAATTAGTTTAGGGCCCCAAAACGCTAGGGCGGGCTTATGTGTGGGTATGGATGTGGGTAAGCAGACCCCCCATGATGAGTTCAGATTTCTTGTGGCTCCCACCCCCATCAATGTGTCCCATCCCTGCTCTACACATTCATCCCCTATAATAAATCTCTCCACTTAGCAAAAGAGTGCCATCTGCGTGCGTCCTTATGACACGTTTTTGTTTGCAGGGCATCGCCTGTGAAATCAAATGTGAAAAATGTTATCCACATGTGAAAGGTTATTTGATCACATATGAAAATACACATGTGGAACTTCATGTGAACTATTATCTTGTTCCAAAAACACACGGTTTCGCATGGAATTTCACACGTGATTTTCCACATGTGCAATCCTGTGGGGTCTTTGTAAGGGAATGCTTGGCACTATTGGCAGCCAAAGCATACACTCACCTACACTCTACTGTTTAATGAAAATCGAAGGCACTCAAGAGCTGGACTCTATTGTGGCATGACACGACCATGTAGTGTATACACAAACTATGCTCTCTCTTTCTCTTGGTCTCTTTCTCTCTGAATCACTGACTTGATGAATGACTGTGGCTCTTGATCAAATCATTGCAAATGAATAGGCCTGGATAACCTCTGTTTGTGAATGTTTTTGAATTCTAATTACTAAATTGCTTCAAAAATCTTCTTGTATTCTGTAGAATTAATTTCAGAAAATTAACCAAAGCTAACAAAAACTGAGTATTCCTCTCCATCAGCTCAAAGGTTCCTGCACCCTGCGCACACATAAAAAAATGTCACACAGGGCATTACAAATGGCACCCTTTTCCCTATATTTGTAGTATATTATTGTTTACTATCACCCGGGGCCGAAATTAGTGCACTAGTGCACTATATTGGGAATAGGGTGCCATTTGGGATGCAGACTGGGATCAGCACAGGTAATCTCACATGGAATCACCCTGAGAATAGCAGTCCCCCTCCTCATCAGTTTAGAAATAAAAGGACAGGGGAGACACCTCAGGCAAAAAGGTTGTGTGTGTGCATGTGTGTGTGCGTATGTGTGGTGTGTGTGTGTATGCGTGTGTGTGTGTGTGAATAGAAGACCCAGGGAAATGTATTGCATTAGATAACAGTGACCTGCTAGGGAGATTTAAGGGCATTTTCAAAACTGTTCCTTTTTGGGGAGCATTCGCCTCACAGAAGTGAAAAATAATATTGCGTTGCAACATTGTTTTCATGCTTTTACACAGTGTGAACTGCAAGTTGAAAGTGTCTCGGAAGAAGAGTGCAGGTGTTGTGGGTATGTACCTAACAGTATCATACAAAGCATTAAGCAAAGCCAACAGTAGAAATATAGCGTGTTGTGATCCAGTATCCTTGCTTAACTGGGTTTTGTGCGCAAATAAGCAAATCACTGTTGAATACCAGAGAAAATGATTGATTTTATAATACATAAAATAAGCCAATAAAATAAAAATGTACTCCCTTCAGCAAAGCAGAGGGACTTGGAATGAGGAATCATGTTTAGTCGAATCCGAATAAACATACTTCAGGTTGGGAACTCTTTCAGCTAAAGAATTATAACTCAAGTCACCAGACAATATCCAAACACAAAGTGAGGTAAGCGGCATTAATGTTTTTCCCAGAATGCAACAGAGGTGGATAGAGTTATTTGTTAGGTTTTTTTTCTCTCTCTCTCTCTCTCTCTCTCTCTCTCTCTCTCTCTCTCTCTCTCTCTCTCTCTCTCTCTCTCTCTCTCTCTCTCTCTCTCTCTCTCTCTCTCTCTCTCTCTCTCTCTCTCTCTCTCCTCTCTCTCTCTCTCTCTCTCTCTCTCTCTCTCTCTCTCTCTCTCTCTCTCTCTCTCTCTCTCTCTCTCTCTCTCTCTCTCTCTCTCTCTCTCTCGTCCCTTAGAGTAACTGAACCCTGAAAATGCTATTTGATTTGTGTTTAATTTTTCTATTTCTCTATTTTCTTTTAAACCTGACCTCTTGACAAAGGCGTAGGTCGGTGTGGTATGTCTGGAGAGAAAGTTGCCTTTCAGAGGGTTGCCTATAAAGAAATTGAAATAAAACGTATGGGTGCACTGCCCTATGACACTGTTATTTCCTACAGCTTTGTGGAGATCAGATGTGTGTGCATCTGTGCGTGACTGCTCATGCTTCCATATGTGTGTCCAATAGTACTTTGTTTTTATTGAAGACATTCCTGAAGAAACTTCAATGCAGGCCCAAGACTATGACATCAACCACACGCATATGTCACCCATATGTTAGACTCTCTCTCCCCCACCATCTCTTTGTAGTCCCCCACCACTTGGTAATGTGTGATGTGGATCCTTAGGCCTCGGATCTTTACCTGTCCCAAATAGCATCTTATCCCCTATGCAGTGCACTACTTTTGACCAGGGCCCATCCACTTAGGGCTCCCAAAAGGCTAAGTTTACATTTTTTTATTTCCCACAATTCTACACATTTTGCAATGGAGCAGAGAGATAATATTTTGCAATGGTTTGCAGTAATTCTACACATGTTGCCAAAGGGTGGAGAGAAACGTTTGCAGTTTTTAATATTATATCTGAGTGAGAGTGACTAACAAAATCAATGTGTCTATAATTTGAATTTAACAATCAAAACAATTTTAGGTAATTGACTGAAAAACTGCTGATTCACAACTACATTTCGAAATTGCACCCTGTGTACTCTACTAGTCTAACTCTCAACAGTAAGTTGAGCCCCTGACTGAGCTCCCAATATATATATATATATATATATATATATATATATATATATATATATATATATATATATATAAATATTTTTTTAAATATATATATATATATATATATATAAATAATTGTTTTTATCAAGGGCTATGAGGAAACTGGCTCTCAAGAGGACCGCCACAGGAAACCAGAGTTACCTCGGCTGCAGAAGTTCATTAAAGTTACCAGCCTCAGAATTTGCAGCCTAAATAAATGCTTCACAGAGTTCAATTAACAGACACATCTCAACATCAACTGTTCAGAGGAGACTACGTGAATCAAACCTTCATGGTTGAATTGCTGAAAAGAAACCATTACAAAAGGACACCAATAAGAAGAAGAGACTTCCTTGGGCCAAGAAACACAAGCAATGTACATCAGATTGGTGGAAGTCTGTCCTTTGGTCTGATGAGTCCAAATTTGAGATTTTTGTTTCCAACCGCCGTATCTTTGTGAGACGCAGAGTAGGTGAACGGAGGAAGTCCACATGTGTGGTTTCCACCGGGAAGCATGGAGGAGGAGGTGTGATGGTGTGGGGGTGTTTCCTGGTGACACTGTCTGTGATTTATTTAGAATTCAAGGCACACGTAACAAGCATGGCTACCACAGCATTTAGGAGCCATACGCCATCTCATCTGGTTTGTGCTTAGTCCCACTGTCATTTGTTTTTCAACAGGACAATGACCAAAAACACACCCCCATGAAGTGTAAGGACTATTTGACCAAGAAGAAGAGTATTGGAGCACTGCATCAGATGATCTGGCCTCCACAATCACCCGACTTCAACCCAATTTAGATGGTTTGGGATGAGTTGGACCGCAGAGTGAAGGAAAAACAGCCATACACTACCGTTCAAAAGTTTCGGGTCACTTAGAAATGTCCTTGTTTTTAAAAGAAAAGCAATTTTTTTTTGTCCGTTACAATAACATCAAATTGATCAGAAATATAGTGTAGACATTGTTAATGTTATAAATGACTATTGTAGCAGGAAACAGCAGATTTTTATCAGCAACCAGGCCCATTATCAGCAACCATCACTCCTGTGTTCCAATGGCATGTTGTGTTAGCTAATCCATGTTTCTCATTTTATATGGCTAATTTATCATTAGATAAACCTTTTGCAATTATGTTAGCACAGCTGAAAACTGTTGTTCTGATTAAATGGGGCGGCAGTGTAGCCTAGTGGTTAGAGCATTGGACTAGTAACCGAAAGGTTGCAAGTTCAAATACCCGAGCTGACAAGGTACAAAATCTGTCGTTCTGCCCTTGAACAGGCAGTTAACCCACTGTTCCTAGGCCGTCGTTGAAAATAAGAATTTGTTCTTAACTGACTTGCCTAGTAAAATAAAGGTAAAAAAATAAAAATAATAAAAAAATAATAATAATAAGCAATAAAACTGGCCTTCTTTAAGCTAGTTGAGTTTCTGGTTCATTAGCATTTGTGGGTTCGATTACAGGCTCAAAATGGCCAGAAACAAAGCACTTTCTTCTGAAACTCGTTAGTCTATTCATGTTCAGAGAAATTAAGGCTATTCTGTGTGAGACATTTCCAAGAAACTGAAGATCCCGTACAACGCTGTGCACTACTCCCTTCACAGAACAGCGCAAACTGGCCCTAACCAAAATATAAAGAGGAATGGGAGGCCCCGGTGCACAGCTGAGCAAGAGGACAAGTACAATAGAGTGTCTAGTTTGAAACAGACACCTCAGAAGTCCTCCTCTGGCAGCTTCATTAAATAGTACCCCCAAAACACCGGGATATAGCACTCTGGGATATTGACAGATTTGCAAAGAAAAAGCAATATCTCAGACTTGCCAATAAAAAGAAAAGATTAAGATGGGCAAAATAACACAGACACTGGACAGAGGAACTCTGCCTAGAAGGCCAGCATCCCTGAGTTACCTCTTCACTGTTGACATTGAGACTGGTGTTTTGCGGGTACTATTTGATGAAGCTGCCAGTTGAGGACTTGTGAGGCATCTGTTTCTCAAACTAGACACTCTAAGTGACCCCAAACTTTTGAATGGTAGTGTGTGTGGGAACTCCTAAGACTTTTGAAAAAGCATTCCTCATGAGGCTGGTTGAGAGAATTCCAATAGTGTGCATAGGCAAAGGGTGGCTACTTTGAAGAATTTCAAATATAAAATATATTTTGATTTGTTTAACACTTTTTAGCTTACTACATGATTCCATATTAATTATTCTTCAATATTATTCTACAATGTAGAAATAGTAAAACATAAAGGAAACCCCTTGAATGAGTAGGTGTGTCCAAATGTAAACTCAGCGAAAAAAGAAATGTTCCTTTTTCAGGACCCTGTTTTTCAAAGATATTTCGTAAAAATCTAAATAACTTCACAGATCTTCATTGTAAAGGGTTTAACCACTGTTTCCCATGCTTGTTCAATGAACCATAAACAACTAATGATTAACAACAAAATAAATCTGCGTGAATGTACCTTAGGCATGCTGCAAGGACGCATGAGGACTGCAGATGTGGCCCGGCAATAAATTGCAATGTCCGTATTCTGAGACGCTACAGGGAGACAGGACGGACAGCTGATCGTCCCCGCAGTGACAGACCACGTGTAGCAAAACCTGCACAGGATCGGTACAGCTGAACATCACACCTGCAGGGCAGGTACAGGATGGCAACAACAACTGCCCGAGTTATACCAGGAACGCACAATCCCTCCATCAGTGCTCAAACGGTCTGCAATAGGCTGAGAGAGGCTGGACTGAGGGCTTTTAGGCCTGTTGGAAGGCAGGTCCTCACCAGACATCACCGGCAACAACATCGCCTATGGGCACAAACCCACCGTTGCTGGACCAGACAAGACTGGCAAAAGGTGCTCTTCAATGACGAGTCGTGGTTTTGTCTCACCAGGGGTGATGATTGGATTCGCGTTTATCGTCGAAGGAATGAGCGTTACATCGAGGCCTGTACTCTGAAGCGGGATCGATTTGAAGGTGGAGGGTCCGTCATGGTCTGTGGCGGTGTGTCACAGCATCATCGGACTGAGCTTGTTGTCATTGCAGGCAATCTCAATGCTATGCATTACAGGGAAGACATCCTCCTCCCTCATGTGGTACTCTTCCTGCAGGCTCATCTTGACATGACCCTCCAGCATGAAAATGTAACCAGCCATACTGCTCGTTCTGTGCGTGTTTTCCTGCATTCCGCCCAGAAATGTCTGGGAACTTGCAGGTGCCTTGGTGGAATAGCAAGTAACATCTCACAGCAAGACCTGGAAAATCTGGAGCAGTCCATGAGGAGAAGATGCACTGCAGTAACTGGTGGCCACACCAGATACTGACTGTTACTTTTGATTTCGACCCCCCCCCCCCCCCCCCCCCACACACCTTTTTTCAGGGACACATTATTCAATTTCTGTTAGTCACATGTCTGTGGAACTTGTTCAGTTTTTGTCTCGGTTGTTGAATCTTGTTATGTTCATACAATTATTTACACATGTTAAGTTTTCTAAAAATAAACGCAGTTGACAGTGAGAGGACGTTAATTTATGTAAAGTTTATATACATATATATAGAATTTATCCACAAGCCTACAAAAGCGGGTCGGGCGGCCAGTTTCCCATCGCTGATGTACAGTAAGTCCGTCCTTATGAAACAGCCTGTTTTTACCATGTCTACTCTCCATGACAGGAATGCTATGTGCTAGGTGTAAAGCTGTAATGATGAAATGCATTACTATACAGATCAATTCATTTTCTGTTTTATTTCCCAATAAACCGCCAACATGTTTTGATAAGCAGGTAACTATAATACACTACAGACATACTGGCATTAACAGTAGAACCGCTGGTTGTATGTGTGTTACTGTGACAGTGGACAGGGAGCTGATGGACCCTAATGGAAGCAGGGTGTGACTGCTGGTGGCAGGAGCACAAAGGGATGGAAGAGGAGCACCGAGACAGAGGCCAAAGTATCTGAGCTGGGCTTGGAAAAAGAGGGAGATGGGCAGAGGCTTCTTGAGCTGATGTGGAGCAGGGGGGAGAGAGAGGAGCTTATGTAGCTAAGAAGGGATACAGGACAGGAGGAGAAGGAAAGTTTGGCTCAGCTCCTACAGTCTAGCAACTGGAGCATGTGTAATGAGATGGTAAGACACTGCCCATGTCACTCTCTATAATAATGACTGACTGCAATGCGCAGAGAGGGAAACTAAAGATCAGTGGATGAACAGGGGAGAAGGAATGAAGAGAGAGAGTCCACTACTGTATAGTCTACTACTTTTATGGGCTATACTGTACAGTGGTGGCCAAAAGTTTTAAGAATGACACAAATATTAATTTCCACAAAGTTTGCTGCTTCAGTGTCTTTAGATTTTTTTGTCAGATGTTACTCTGGAAGACTGAAGTATAATTACAAGCATTTCATAAGTGTCAAAGGCTTTGATTGACAATTACATGAAGTTGATGCAAAGAGGCAATATTTGCAGTCTTGACCGGGAATCCGGAGGCAGTGCTCCTGTTGTCTTTATGCAGACCTGCGGTAGCTCTGTTGTTCAGTTTAGTAAACTGTCGAAAAAACATTAACTTGTTGACAGAACAGATGTTTCTTTGCGGTTTTGTGTTTCCGTTTTTTTCCGTTTTTGTGATGAAACAAACGTGTGTGCAGTTGAATTTATTCTGCCACTGTGTGACTGTTGTCTTTTTGTTGTCAAGGCCTTATTGTACATCATGGTGGTGTATGCATGAATGGGTTATAGAGCAAATGTAATTATCACAACATAGGTTATAATATGTTTTGTTACTGGCTTGGCTTGGCTTCCTCAGTGATTTTACCCACGCACTGCTACTGTTATAAGTGTTGGGCCAGTAACTGAAAGGTCGCTGGTTCGAGTCCCCGAGCCAACTAGGTGAAAAATCTGTCAATGTGCCCTTGAGCAAGGCATATAAGAGAGTACGCTAAAAGAGAAAAATGGAAATGTGTTCATGCTATTTGGATATGCAGTCCAAGAAGCAACTGAGATAGAGGAGAACAGACTGTTGATGGATATGGTAGCCATTAATTTTTTGTCAGAGCAATAGAACTCTGTTGTGAAATGTACACTGAACAAAAATATAAACGCAACATGTAACAATTTCAAAGATTTTACTAAGTTACAGTTCATATAAGGAAATCAGTCATTTGAAAGAAATGCATTAGTCCCTAATCTATGGATTTCACATGACTGGGAATACAGATATGCATCTGTTGGTCACAGATACCTTAAAAAAGGTAGGGGCATGGATCAGAACACCAATTAGTGTCTGGTGTGACCACCATTTGCCTCATGCAGCGAGACACATTTCCTTCGCATAGAGTTGATCAGGCTGTTGATTGCGGCCTGTGGAATGTTGTCCCACTCCTCTTGAATGGCATGCAAATAGGCCTTAGTGTCAAGACTTCCGCCGAAGTTGGTCCCTCTCCTTGTTTGGGCCGTGTTCGGAGGTCGACGTCACCAACCTTCTAGCCATCGCCGATCCACTTTTCATTTTCCATTGGTTTTGTCTTGTCTTCCATCACAAATGGTACCAATTCCATCAGTTACATGTTGTGTATTTAACCCTCTGTTTTCCCCCATGTCCTTGTCTGTAATTGTTTATTGTAGTGCTTGTGCACGGTATGCTGGTGATTACCGGGTTTTGTTTGACGCATTTCATGTATTGTTCTGTTGACGGCGGTTGATGTTTATTAAACGATACCGTTGTAAATCAGTTTTTGCTCTCCAGCGCCTGACTTCTCTGCCACCAGTACGCACCTCAGTACAGGTACCCCAGGTATAGGGGTGGAGGAGCGCGTCCGGGAGCACGCAACAATGCTCCACCACCTTGGCACCGCCATGGACTGCGTTGTCCAGACAATGGACTGCTGGGAGAGACAGGGAGTTCTTCCTGCGCCTCCACCAACACAACCGGGGTCTCCCCTGAGCGCCCCTCTTCCTCCTGGTCCCAGTCGGATTTGTCTCTCCCTGCCCCAGGAATACAATGGGAAGGCTACGAACTGCCAGGGGTTTCTTTTACAACTGGACCAATACCTGGCCACCGTCCACCCGGCTCCTTCGTGCCGTGAGAGGGTGTCCGCCCTCGTCTCGTATCTCACCGGGAAAGCCCTGGAGTGGGCCAACGCCGTGTGGAGAGAGGGAGATGCGGCGTTGGAACAGTTTGAGGAGTTCACCCACCGTTTCCGGGCAGCCTTCGACCACCCGAGGATAGAGCGGCGGTGAACGCCTCTTCCATCTGAGGCAGGAGACGAGGAGCGCCCAGGAGTTTAGGACCCTGGCTGTTGGAGTGGGATGGAACGACAGGGCCCTGATCGACCATTACCGCTGCAGTCTGCGTGAGGACGTCCGTCGGGAGTTGGCCTGCAGAGACACCACCCTCACGTTCGACCAGATGGTGGACCTGTCCATCCGGCTGGACAACCTGCTGGCTACTCGCGGACGTTCAGAACGGGGGGGCCCCGGCGTACTCCGTTCGCTCCATACTGGATTCGATGCGTCAGCCGAGGGGCCTTCAGTATCTCATGGAGTGGGAGGGGTACGGTCCGGAGGAGAGGTGGTGGGTTCCAGTCGAGGGCGTGTTGGACCCTTCAATGCTGCAGGAGTTCCACCGTCTTCGTCCGGATCGCCCTGCGCTTCGCCCTCCGGGTCGTCCCCGAAGCCGGTGTCGGTGCGCTGCTGGAGACGCGTGTCAAGGTGAGGAGGTGTACTGTCACGACTTCCCCCGAAGTTGGTCCCTCTCCTTGTTCGGGCAGCGGTCGACGTCACCGACCATCTAGCCATCGCCGATCCACTTTTCATGTATTGTTCTGTTGACGGTGGTTTATGTTTATTAAACGACACCATTGTAAATCAGTTTTCGCTCTCCTGCGTCTGACTTCTCTGCCGCCAGTAAGCACCTCATTACACTTGGGATCTCGTTACGGTATCTCTGTGCATTCAAATTGCCATTGATAAAATCTAATTGTGTTCATTGTTCGTAGCTTACGCCTGCCCATACTTTTAAATCAAGCTTTGTTTATGTAGCACATTTCAGAAATTAATGCAACACAATGCCCTATAAATGTGTGTTTTAAATACTGTATGTCCACAGTTTCGGCCCCACTTAGGTTATCTGGCAGGCTATTCCAGAGGCAGGGGGCATAGTGACTAAAAGTTGCCTCTCCATGCTTCTTGGTCCTAGGCTTTTGGATAGTTAAAAGGCCAGTGCCAGAGGATCTGAGGGACCTGCAGTACTTGGTACATAACTTAAAAGCATGTCGGATATGTATTGGGGTGCACCATTGTGGATTGATTTTAATAAAACTAATAGAATAATCTTCAAATTAATTCTAAAACTCAGCCAGTGCAGAGACCTTAAAACCAGTGTAATGTGTGCTCTCCGTCTAGGTTTGGTCAGTACCTGTGCTACAGCATTCTGTGTGTTTTGCAGTTGACCAATGGCTTTCTTGGGTAGACCAGACAGGAGAACATTACAGTAGTCAAGCCTGCTGGTAATAAAAGCATGAATGAGTCTCTCTGTATCAACCCTGAGATAGAAACAGCCGCACCTTGGCAATGTTCCTAAGGTGGTAAAAAGCTATTTGTTGTGATATGAAATTGAATTCAGAATCTAAAATGACACCTAGGTTTTTTAACTGGTGTTTTATCTTTATTGCCCAACAATTAAAATGTGTGGCCTCTCTCTGTGCTTTGGCTCCAGTAATAAATACTTCAGTCTTGTCTTGATTTAGCTGGAGGAAGTTGTAACCTCGTAAGGATCACCCCTTTTTCCAATTTTCACCTAAAATGACATACCCACATCTAACTGCCTGTAGCTCAGGACCTGAAGCAAGGATATGCATATTCTTGTTAGCATTTGAAAGGAAACACTTTGAAATGTGTGGAAATGATAAATTAATGTAGGACCATTGCATTTCTGTTCAATATTTTGTATCAAGACTGCCCAAATGTGCCTAATTGGTTTATTAATACATTTTCAAGTTCATAACTGTGCACTCCTCAAACAATAGCATGGTATTATTTCACTGTAATCGCTACTGTAAGCTGGACAGTGTGGTTAGAATAACTTAAGCCTAGGCATCCCGCAAGCGGGACAACTTCCGGGGAAACTGGAGGGCACGCAATTCAAATAAATAATCATAAAAATTATGAATATTAGACATTTAGGTACATATAAGTGTCTTATACCGGTTGAAAGCTTCAATTCTTGTTAATTTAACTGCACTGTCCGATTTACAGTAGCTATGCCATGCGATAGTTTGAGGATGGCGCCCCACTTCAAAATATTTTTCCGCCGCCACCGGTTTCGTACATTCACAAATAACAATTAAATATTCACTTACTTTTTGAAAATCTTCCTCTGATTTGTCATCCAAAGGATTACAGCTATAACATGTAGTGTCGTTTTGTTAGATAAAATCCTTCTTTATATCCCAAAACGTCTGTTTAGTTGGCGCCACCGATTTGCGTAATCCACTCGTTCAACACGCAGAGAAAGGAATCTAAAACTACCCCTAAACTTTGTTTCAACAAGTCAAAATACATTTCTATTTACTCCTCTGGTACCCTAAAATGTAATCAAACTATAATATTTCTTATTTCTTACGGAAACTATGTTCAATAGGAAACCGATTTTAGCAGGTGCGTTCTGTCTTCATGGCGAGGGCAAACACAAATTTCCAAGACTGTGTCCTTGTACTAAAACTGATATTTTATCTTCGTTTTTGAAGTTACAAGCTTGAACCCTTGAACATAGACTGCTGACACCATGTGGAAGCCATATGAATTGCATCCAGGGAGCTAATATTCAGTATGCCCTTATACTTTCCATTGTAAGAGCATGGTCTTTCTCAAAAATAAAATGTCCATTTGGTTTTTCTTTGGATTTTTCTCCTACCATATCTACTGTGTTACATTCTCCTACATTATTTTAACATTTCTACAATGGTTCTACATTGTGGTTCTTTCCAATGGTACCAATTATATGCATATCCTGGCTTCAGGGCCTGAGCAACAGGCAGTTTACTTTGGGCACGTCATTCAGGCGGAAATTGAGAAAAAGGGGGCCTAGCCCTAGGAAGTTGTTAACAAGAATTTAAGCTTTCTGCCAATATCAGGTACATATGTCTATGTCCTGGGAAATGTTATTGTTACTTGCAACCGAATGCTAATCACATTTGGCGGGTCCCTCACCGATCCTGTACTAATACAGTCTAATAATGTATCTGTCGAGCTAAAATCCTCTGGTGACACACAAGTGGTTTATCGTCTGCGTAGCAGTGAAATTAAATGTGCTTTCTGATAACGTTGTCAAGGGGTAACATATATAAACTGAACAATACCGGACTCAAAACTAACCTTGTGGAACACCACTTGTAATATCTATTTTCTCTAAGTTATGTTCACCAAGGGTGACAAACTCGACCGGTTAAATAGGTACGAAACCAATTTAGACCTGGACCGGAGAGGCCAGAAGGACAGCATGGTCAACAGTGTCGAACGCAGCACTTAAATCGAAGAGAACAAGGACAGAGCTTTTTGGCATCTGTGTTAGCTTTAAGATCATTTACCACTTTAACTAAGGCTGTCTCTGTGCTGTGGTGGGCACGAAAACCAGATTGGAAAGTTTAAATATATAGATGGTACTTAAAAAGTAATTTAGCTGTTTGAAAACCAATTCCTCCAGAATTTTGCTGAAGAATGGAAGGTTGAAGATTGTCCGAAAATTGCTAAGAGTTGAAGAATTTAGATTACTTTTCTTCTGAAGGGGTTTCACCGTAAAAGTTTTTAATGTGGAGGGGAAAGTGCCTGTAGACAGAGAGTGATTAACAACAGCTTGCACTTCTTCAGATATGCAATTAGAATCTGTTTTGAAGAAGGTGGTGGGGATAGGATCAAGAAGGCAGGTAGGCTTAAGTTGTGATATCACTTTCTTGAGCATGTCTGTGTCAACCAGGGAAAATATCTCCATAGTGCCTTTATCTGGTAGGCTAGGGCACATATCAAATCAAATCAAATTTCATTTGTCACATTCGCTGAAATCAACAGGTGTAGTAGACCTTACAGTGAAATGCTTACTCACAAGCCCTTAACCAAGAAAAATACCAACAACAAAAAAAATTGAAAGAAACAAATAATTTTATTAGAGAAGCAGTAAAAACAGCAATAGCGAGGCTATATACAGGGGGTTCCAGTATAGAGTCAATGTGCAGGGGCACCGGTTAGTCAAGATAATTGAGGTAATATATACATGTGGGTAGAGTTATTAAAGTGACTTATGCATAGATAGTAACAGAGAGTCGCAGCAGTGTAAAAGAGGAGACGGGGTAATGCAAGTAGTCTGGGTAGCCATTTACATGGTTAGTAGTCTTATGGCTTGGGGGTAGGGGGTAGAAGCTGTTTAGAAGCCTCTTGGACCTAGACTTGGTGCTCCGGTACCAGTGCTGTGCGGTAGCAGAGAGAACCGTCTATGACAAGGTTGGTTGGAGTCTTTGATAATTTTTTGGGCCTTCCTCTGACACCGCCTGGTATAGAGGTCCTGGATGGCAGGAAGCTTGGGCCCAGTGATGTACTTGGCCATATGCACTACCCTCTGTAGTGCCTTGCGGTCAGAGGCCGAGGATTTTCCATACCAGACAGGGATGGAACCAATCAGGATGCTTTGATGGTGCAGCTGTAGAAGCTTTTGAGGATCTGAGGACCCATGCTAAATCTTTTCAGTCTCCTGAGGGGGAGTAGGTTTTGTCGTATCCTCTTCACGACTGTCTTACTTGGACCACGTTAGTTTGTTGGTGATGTGGACACCAAGGAACTTGATGCTCTCAACCTGCTCCACTACAGCCCCGTCGATAAGAATGGGGGCATGCTTGGTCCTCCTTTTCCTCTAGTCCACAATAATCTCCTTAGTCTTGATCACGTTGAGGGAGAGGTTGTGGTCCTGGCACCACACGGCCAGGTCTCTGACCTCCTCCCAAAATGCTGTCTCGTCGTTGTTGGTGATCAGGCCTACCACTGTTGTGTCATCGGCAAACTTGATGGTTTTGGAGTCGTGCCTGGCCGTGCAGTCATGAATGAACAGGGAGTACAGGAGGGGACAGAGCACGTACCCGTGAGGGACCCCCGTGTTAAGGATCGTGTCGGATGTGTTTTTACCTACCCTTATCACCTGGGAGGGGCAAGTAAGGAAGTACAGGATCCAGTTGCAGAGGGAGATGTTTAGTTCCATGGTCCTTAGCTTAGTAATGAGCTAGGGGTACCCCCTAGGGGTACCACCCCCCCCCCGCTCAACTGAAACAGTGGCACACAGAATGCAAAAATATTCTTAGAAATATTTAACCTCCACACATTAACAAGTCCAATAGCTCAAATGAAAGATAAACACCTTGTTCATCTACCCAGCGTGTCAGATTTCTAAAATGTTTTACGGCGAAAACATAGCACATATTTATGTCAAACCACCACAAAGACACAGACGATATACAGCCATTTTGTCGAACAAAAGATGCAATCACAAACGCAGAATTCAAATTAAAATAATTCACTAACCTTTTGAAAATCTTCATCAGATGACAGTAATAGGACATGTTACACAGTACATTTATGTTTTTTTCAATAATATGCCATTTATATCCATAAATCTCTGTTTACATTGATGCCATGTTCAGAAAATACTCAAAAATGTCCGGAGAAATTATAGATAGCTCCGCCAGATAACACAAATAGACATCATAAACTTTGACTAAATATACATGTTCTACATATAGTTAGAAAGATACACTGCTTCTTAATGCAACCGCTGTGTTACATTTATTTTTAACGTTACAGAATTAGTTCACTATGCAATAATCTGAGACGGCGCTCAGACGTAAGCAATATTTCTCCGCTATGTTGGAGTCAACAGAAATACAAAATTACAACATAAATATTCCCTTACCTTTGATGGTCTTCGATCAGAATTTAGTGGAAGGAGTCATACTTACCTAATATAGCGTTTGGTTTCATTTCGTGTGTCCTTACAGTAGCATATGCTACGAGTTCCAGCTGAAATGCATCCAAAATGACTTCTGGTCCCGAACAGTTGCGCATCAAAACTTCAAAATTACACATTATATGTCGACTAAACTGGTCAAACTAAGTGCAGAATCAAGCTTTAGGATGTTATAAACGTACAAAACAATTCTCAATTCAACCGGACATTCATACTGCTTCTCAGGCAATTTGGAACAAAGGAAGCTCTGTGCCCAAAGCGCGCTCTAAATGCCCATGTATTTTCTCGCGACAGCCACTATTTTGCCTACCAAAGGGTCAAATCTCACGGGATTTGCACGATTAAACGCTCTACTGAATGAGGACATCTAGTGGAAGACATAGAAAGTGTCTCCAGATCCATAGCTGGTTGGGAAGGGTGGGGGCGATGACGTCAAAGTTGCCCCAACTTTCCTGATTCCAAAAGTAGTTTGGCAGATTGCCTGCCCTGTGAGTTCTGCTATACTTACAGACATAATTCAAACGGTTTTAGAAGCCTGAGAGTGTTTTCTATCCAATAATAATTATTATATGCATATATTAGCAATTTTGGATTTTCAGTTTACTATGGGCACGCAATTCATCCAAAGGGGGCAGTATTCTGCCTAGCGTCCAAAATCCAGGGAAAATGCAGAGCGCCAAATTCAAATAAATTACTATAAAAATCCAACTTTCATTAAATCACACATGCAAGATAGCAAACTAAAGCTACACTTGTTGTGAATCCAGCCAACGTATCAGATTTCAAAAAGGCTTTCGGTGAAAGCAAACTCCGTAAACTAAGAGAGAAAAGCATATTTCAACCCTGCAGGCACGACACAAAACGCAGAAATGTAAATATAATTCATGCCTTACCTTTGACGAGCTTCTTTTGTTGGCACTCCAATATGTCCCATAAACATCACAAATGGTCCTTTTGTTCGATTAATTCCGTCAATATATATCCAAAATGTCAATTTATTTGGCGCGTTTGATCCAGAAAAATACAGGTTCCAACTTGAGCAATGTGACTACAAAATATCTCAAAGTTACCTGTACATTTTGCCAAAACATTTCAAACTACTTTTGTAATACAACTTTAGGTATTTTTTTACGTAAATAAAAACGAAGACGGGACGATCTGTGTTCAATACAGGAGGAAAACAAACTGTAGCTAGCTTTCTGGTGATGCGCCTCTGTCTAACAGTACACTACAAGTGACCCTTGTTCTGAACAGGGCTACTTCTTCATTACACAAAGGAAAAACCTCCACCAATTTCTAAAGACTGGTGACATCCCGTGGAAGCGGTAGGAACTGCAAGAAGGTCCCTTAGAAATCTGGATTCCCAATGAAAACACATTGAAAAGAGAGTGACCTCAAAAAAATAAAATTCTGAATGGTTTGTCCTCGGGGTTTCGCCTGCTAAATAAGTTCTGTTATACTCACAGACATGATTCAAACACTTTTAGAAAACTTCAGAGTGTTTTCTATCCAAATCTACTAATAATATGCATATCTTATCTTCTGGGGATGAGTAGCAGGCAGTTGAATTTGGGCATGCATTTCATCCGGACAAGAAAATACTGCCCCCTGTCACCAAGTTTGGGAAGAGCACCTGACGCGCCTCCAGGCAGTGCTGGATGCTCTCAGACAAGCCGGGTTGACCGCGAACCCCAAGAAATGCAAACTAGGTTTCGAGGAGATGGAGTACCTGGGGTATTTGATCGGACGGGGGAACGTGAAGCCCCAGGAAAGGAAGGTTCACGCGGTACGTGACTTGACACAGGTCAAGTCCTTCCTGGGACTGGCAGGATACTATAGCCGGTTTAGTTTATCCCCAACTTTGCAACTATATCTTCCCCCCTCACCAATCTAACCAGGGCCCGCCTCCCGAAAACAGTGAAATGGACGGACGAGACAGAAGTGGCGTTCAGCCGTCTTAAGGAAGCGCTGTGCTACCATCCGATTCTCATAACGCCCAATTTCCCTGTGCCGATGGTGGTCCAGACGGATGCATGTGATATGGACCAAGGGGCCGTTCTGTCCCAGATACACAATGGGGAGGAGCACCCCATCATGTACATCAGCCGAAAGCTGATACCTAGAGAAAAAAATTACTATGCTGTTGAGAAAGAGTGTCTAGTGGTGAGTGCTAGGGACTCTCAAGTATTACTTGCTAGGTACCCACTTCACCCTGGTCATGGACCATGCTCCCCTGGCCATCCAGGACACAAACGATCGAGTCACCAGGTGGTTCTTGTCCCTTCGACACTTCTCTTTTTCTGTTGTGCACAGGTCAGGGGCGAAGCACTGATGACAGTCCCCTCCCCGACAGAGCTAAGAGGGGGTTGGCGTCAGCAGGTCTGCCACCAGGGGGAGACTCATTGAGGCCTGGTGACAGATGGTGTATACATCACGAGGCAATGACTCCATCTGCTGGACGTGCCAGGTCTCAATGGGTTCTTTGGCCAGGACTAATTGGGGCTGATTGGGAGTTGGTGAGTAATCAAGGGCTGATTGCTCACCAGCTGTGCAAGGCCCATAAAGCTGCCAGAAGGGCAGCACACAGGGGAAGAGTGGGGGAAGAAAGGACTCCCGTGTAGTTGGGGAAGGTTACAGGAGTGAGTGCAGTTTTGACACTGACAGGATACAGCAAGAACCGGAGCCCAGAAGACGGTATCCTGGAGAGGGTCTCATGGGGGAGACCTATCCTTTTCTTTTTGATTTATTATTTAAATAAACGCCCTTGAAACCGAGCTAATCCTACTCTGTCCATGTCTGATCTGTGTAAACGTCTTGACCAAACCCATAACATGGTCAGATCAGGGTTGACGTTTACACAGTATCAGCATGGACGAGTTGATAGTTCAGTTCGTCCCGGCCCAACAAGCACAACAGACGTTTCAGGAACGAACGCTGGAGGAACAGTGACTACAAAACATCCGCCTCATTGGGAAAATCATGAAGTTGCAAGGAGGAGCGTCTCCTGAATCACATCTCTGGGAATGCCCAAAAGGCGTATTGGGACCTGAACAACGAACAGGCGGCTAACTACGTCGGACTCAAACGAGAGATACTCAGCCGCTACGGGTACAGCCTGGCCCATCGGGCTCAACGGTTCCACGACTGGAGGTTCGTACCTGACACATCCCCCCCGAGCCCAGATGAGCGACCTACTGCGTGTCACCAGGGTATGGCTCCTAACCGGATTGCTTTTAACGGGTGCTACCCAACAACATGAAGAGGGCAGCGAGTTTATGCGCTCCCCATACCTTAGAGGGCCTCCTGGAAGCAGTGGAGATGCATCGGAACACTCAGACCCTGCTGAGTGGGAGCCGGGGCGAGTCGGTGACCCGTTCGAGGGGACGGAAGGACAGCCCACCGCTGTAGCCTCAGCTCCATCATTCTTTGAATCAGATTGCACATTCATCACAAAACCTACTGATATTGTCAATTACGGTAATTCATTTTTCATTGGCAAGATTAGCAAATTTAGGCATGACATACCAGCAACAAACACTGACACTACACCTCCAAGAATATCTGACCAAATTATGAAAGACAAGCATTGTAAATTTGAATTCCGTAAGGTGAATGTGGAAGAGGTGAAACAATTATTGTTGACTATCACCAATGACAGTAAACTTCAGGAAAAAATTGTGTTTGACCTGAAATGCTATTTTACTGTAAAGAAATTGACAACAGACTTTCAGCACGCTTATATGGAAGGACATTCAACAAGCATGGCACTTACACAAATTACTGATTGGCTGAGAGAAATTTATGATACAAAGATTATGGGAGCTGTTTTGTTAGACTTCAGTTTTGCTTTTGACATTATCGATCACAGTCTGCTGATGTAAAAAACATATGTGTTATGGCTTATTGCCCCCTGCTATATTGTGGATATGGAGTTACCTGTCTAACAGAACACAGAGGGGAGCCCAACGAGCCTGCCGAGGCGTAGGATTACAACCGGTTCAGAACACGAAGCCCGGCTTACCATTAAAAACACGGAGAGCTAACATTAATAATATGCATGTAAATCTCTCATGGCTCAAAGTGGAGGAGAGATTGACTTCATCGCTACTTGTTTTTGTAAGCAGTGTTGAAATCCTGAATGTGTCTGTTTAAACTACTAGCACACAGCCCGGACACCCATGAAAGGTGTCACGAAAGGTCTCTTCACAAGCGTCAAATCAAGAACAGACTTTGTGAGCAGCACAGTACTACATAGATCCATTGCTTCATGGAACTCTATTCCACATCAGGTAACTGATGTAAACAGTATAATCAGATTTTAAAAAACGAATAAAAATACATCTCATGGAACAGCGGGGACTATGACGAGACACACACACAGGCACAGACACACATACACATGATAAGACAAGCACTCTACACACAAGTACACATGAATGTTGTATTGTAGATATGTAATGGTAGAGTAGTTGCCCGAGGGAACACACTCAATGTGTTGTGAAAAGTGTTATGAAATGTAATGTCATGTAATAAATTGTATGTAACTGCCTTAATGTTGCTGGACCCCAGGAAGAGTAGCTGCTCCCAAAGCATGGGGATCCTTAAAAATACAAATACATTTGAAACTGAGATTAATCCATGAAGAGCACACATCTCCAGTGCTATCTGTAAAATACTAAGGATATTCATGTAGAATACATTTTTTTGAATTTTTTTTAAAAGAAAATGTCTGGAATATGAAAATTTACAACAAGTATGGCGAATATATATAACTTTAACAACACATAATTTGGTAAATCTAGATACTTCTAAAGCTGAGAAAAAATGTTGGGTGTGGCCCTGGTGGCACAACATAATTAAAGGTCTGACTGCACAGAGATGCTTGGGAAAATGGTCACAATGGGGGACCAGCGTGTGTGTGTTTCAGTTGAAGGGGGTGTATCTGATCTCCATCAGCTAGGACTTGACATTGGTTAATCAAATCTCCCAATTTCTGCTCAGTTTTACATGCCTTCTCAAACAGCTGCAACTGTATATGCATTCACACATAAAATCCTTTCTTGAGTTGGGCTTGGGGATGGAACAATTGTTGAACATCTGAGCTTGTGGTTGTTTGTGAGGAAAGGGGATCGAGTGTGTATGGGTAAGTGTGTGTGTGTGTGTGTACTATATGTATCTGACATCTGTTGCCATTGGGTAATGATGTTAGAGACTACAGGATGAATCACAATAATTGTTTGCTAAAATAATAATTGATTTCCAAAAATGCTATTTTTGTAATGGCAGTCATGGTTATAGGTAACAATCCTGGTTATAGGTAACAATCCTGTTTTTGGTAACAATCCATCGCATTAACTGCCTACATTATTACACATATTATTCGTTAATTGTGGAAATTAAGATACTCAAGATACAGTACCAGTCAAAAGATTGGACACACCTACTCATTCCAGGGTTTTTCTCTTTTTTTTAAACTATTTTCTACATTGTAGAATAATAGTGAAGACATCAAAACTATGAAATAACACATGTGAAATCATGTGGTAAAAAAAAGTGAAAAACAAATATTAGAGATTCTTCAGTTGCCACCCTTTGCCTTGATGACAGCTTTGCACACTCAATGTTCCCAAAATGGCTGAAGACCTAGCTAGCCAGTAAGTAGCTAACACAAGTCACAGATGAAAGGGGAAAGGTATAAGTATCTTTGCCATAGAAGAATAGTGTAATTTGTATTATAATTGCTGACATACTACTATGTTTCCTGGCAGTTTGTTGTCAGTGAGTTATTAGCAGTTACTGTCTATGAGGTTGCCAATTCAGTATTTAAAATTTACAGCAACTTCCAGGCAACTAACTGAAGTTCACAGTAACCTCTTAACAGGGAAACTCTTTCATATCAAATGCTTATACAAGCTTTCAAAACTGACAGTGTTAAATGTCCGGAACAGTCATTGTGAAAATTACTTTTTGTCTCACGGCTAACTACCAGGAAGTTTGAAAGGACAGGCTGAGTGGGAAGGGAGCTTGTATTTATTAGCTCTCCTTGACTGACAGCTCTTGAAACGCATATGTCAAGCAACTTGGATTCAGTGAGCAGTGTTGTAGTAAAATCATCTCAAGCAAATTTGGAGATACAGAAAGCAACTCAAACAACATTGAAATTGCATCGCGGAGGATATACTGCTTCCTCTGGAACAGTACCCAATCCCAGTGATCTGCGTGAAAAGGAGGCGGAGAAATAGGGGCAGAAGTACGGGCTGCCTTCTGAGAATTCGTAGGCGATCGAATAAACCCCCACTTCCTTCTATTCTCCAAGCAAACGTGCAATCCTTGGAGAATAAAATCGACGAGTTACGCAAAATATTAAATTACCAACTGGACATTAAAAACTGTAACATCTTATGCTTCGAGGCTGAATGACGACAATATCAACATACAACTGGCTGGTTATACGATGTACCGGCAAGCTAGAACAGTGGCGTGTGGTAAGACAAGGGGCGGATGACTATGTATTTGTAAATAACAGCTGGTGCATGATATCTAAGGAAGTCTTGAGCTATTGCTCGCCAGAGGTAGAGTATCTCATGATAAGCTGTAGACCACACTACGTACCGATAGAATTTTCAATTGTATTCTTCGTAGCTGTTTACATACCACCACAGTCAGAGACTGGCACTGACAGCACTAAATGAGCTGTTTTCCGCCATAAGCAAACAAAAAAAGTACACCCAGAGGCAGCGCTCCGAGTAGCCAGGGACTTTAATGCAAGGCAAATTAAAACCATTTTAGCAAATTTCTATCAGCATGTTAAATGTGCAACCAGAGGAAAAAGAACTCTGGACCACATATACTCCACAAACAGACGCGTACGTACCTCTCCCCCGCCCTCCAATTGGCAAATCTGACCATAATTCTAACCTCCTGATTCCTGCTTAAAAGCAAAAATGAAAGCAGGAAGCACCAGTCACTAGATCAATAAAAAAGTGGTCAGATGAAGCAGATGCTAAGCTACAGCATTGTTTTGCTAGCACAGACTGGAATATGTTCCGGGATTCCTAAGATGGCATTGAGGTGTACACCACATCAGTCATTGGCTTCATCAATAAGTGCATCAATGACGTCGTCCCCACAGTAACCATATGTACATACCCCAACCAGAAGCCATGGATTACAGGCAGCATCCACACTGAGATAAAGGCTAGAGCTGCCGCTTTCAAGGAGCGAGACTCTAACCCGGAAGCTTAAAACCTGTTTGGGCGCATGAACCGCTAGCGGGACACCTACGACAACATCCGGTGAAATTGCAGAGCGCGAAATTGAAATACAAAAATCGGAATATTAAACATTCCTGAAATACAAGTGTCATACATAATTTAAAAGCTTAACTGCTTGCTAATCCAACCGCGTTGTCAGATTTCAAAAAGGCTTTACCACGAGTGCATACCATGCGATTATCTGAGGACAGCGCCCCACAACAAAATCATTTTTCAACCAGCACAGGCGTCACAAAATCACAATTTTAACAGTATTCGAAACTTCCGAGTGTTTTCTATCCAATTCTACCAAGTATATGCATATCCTAGCTTCTGGACCTGAGTAACAAGCAGTTTACTTTGGGCATGTCAGTCATCCGAAATTCGTTAAAAGAAATCCCGCTATGCCCTCCGATGAACCATCAAACAGGCAAAGCGTCAACACAGGACTAAGATCAAATCATATTACACCGGCTCTGACGCTCGTCGGATGTGGCAGGGCTTGCAAACCATTACAGACTACAAAGGAAGCACAGCCGAGAGCTGCCCAGACACACAAGCTTCCCAGACGAGCTAAACTACTTCTAAGCTTGCTTCGAGGCAAATAACACTGAAACAATGCATGAGAGGACCAACTGTTCCGGAAGAGTGTGTGATCACACTCTCCGCGGCCAAAGTGAGTAAGACCTTCAAACAGGTCAACATTCACAATGCCGCAGGGCCAAACAGATTATCAGAACGTGTACCGCGAGCATGCACTGACCAACTGGTAAGTGTCTTCATTGACATTGTCCCTGTCTGAGTCTGTAATACCAACATGTTTTAAGCAGACAACCATAGTGCCTGTGCCCAAGAACACTAAATGACTACCGACCCGTAGCACTCATGTCTGTATCCATGAAGTGCTTTGAAATGGCTCACATCAACACCATCATCCCAGAAACCTTAGACCCACTCCAATTTGCATACCGCCCCAACAGATCCACAGATCTGGGGCGGCAGGGTAGCCTAGTGGTTAGAGCGTTGGACTAGTAACCGGAAGGTTGCGAGTTCAAACCCCCAAGCTGACAAGGTACAAATCTGTCGTTCTGCCCCTGAACAGGCAGTTAACCCACTGTTCCTAGGCCGTTATTGAAAATAAGAATTTGTTCTTAACTGACTTGCCTGGTTAAATAAAGGTTAAAAAATAAAAAGATGATGCAATCTCTCTTGCACTCCACACTGCCCTTTCCCACCTGGACAAAAGGAACACCTATTGTTGAAGTTGGAAGTTTACATACACCAAATACATTTAAACTTTGACAATTCCTGACATTTAATCCCAGTAAAAAATTCCCTGTCTTAGGTCAGTTAGGATCACCACTTTATTTGAAGAATGTGAAATGTCAGAATAATAGTAGAGAGAATTATTTAGTTTAGCTTTTATTTCTTTCATCACATTCCCAGTGGGTCAGAAGTTTACATACACTCAATTAGTATTTGGTAGCATTGGCTTTAAATAGTTTAACATGGGGTCAAACATTTTGGGTAGCCTTCCACAAGCTTCCCACAATAAGTTGGGTGAATTTTGGCCCGTTCCTCCTGACAGAGCTGGTGTAACTGAGTCGGGTTTGTAGGCCTCCTTGCTCGCACATGCTTTTTTCAGTTCTGCCAACATTTTTTTGAGGTCAGGGTTTAGTGATAGCCACTCCAATACCTTGACTTTGTTGTCCTTAAGTCATTTTGCCACAACTTGGAAGTATGCTATGCCTGTGGTCATTGTTAATTTGAAAGACCCATTTGAGACCAAGCTTTAACTTCCTGACTAATGTCTTAAGATGTTGCTTCAATAAATCCAGATAATTATCCATTCCTCATGCTGCCATCTATTTTGTGAAGTGCACCAGTCCCTCCTGCAGCAAAGCAATACATTAAGCTTTCCCTCCAAACATAACAATGGTCATTATGGCCAAACAGATCTATTTTTTTCAGACCAGAGGACATCTTTGAGTACGATCTTTGTCCCCATGTGCAATTGCAAACCGTAGTCTGGCATTTTTATGGCGATTTTGGAGCAGTGGCTTCTCCCTTGCTGAGCGGCCTTTCAGGTTATGTCGATATAGGACTCGTTTTACTGTGGATATAGATACTTTTGTACATGTTTCTTCCAGCATCTTCACAAGGTCCTTTGCTGGTGTTCTGGGATTGATTTGCACTTTTCGCACAAAAGTACATTCATCTCTAGTAGACAGAACGCGTCTCCTTCCTGAGCGGTATGACAGCTGCGTCGACTCATGGTGTTTATACTTGCGTACTATTGTTTGTACAAATGAAAGCGGTACCTTCAGATGATTGGAAATTGCTCCCAAGGATGAACCAGACTTGTGGAAGTCTACAATTTATTTTCTGGGGTCTTGGATGATTTCTTTTGATTTTCCCATGATGTCAAGCAAAGAGGCACTGAGTTTGAAGGTAGGCCTTGAAATACATCCAGAGATACACCTCCAATTGACTCAAATTATGTCAATTTGCCTATCAGAAGCTTCTAAAGCCATGACATAATTTTCTGGAATTTTACAAGCTGTTTAGAGGCACAGTCAACTTAGTGTACAGTATGTAAACTTCTGACCCACTGGAATTGCAATACATTGAATTATAAGTGAAACAATCTGTCTGTAAACAATTGTTGGAAAAATTACTTGTGTCATGCACGAAGTAGATGTCCTAACCAACTCCTTAAAACTGTAGCTTGTTAACAAGAAATTTGTGGAGTGGTTGTAAACTTCAGTGTATGTAAACTTCCAACTTCAACTGTGTGTGAGAATGCTATTCATTGATTACAGCTCAGCTTTCAAAACCATAGTGTCCTCAAATCTCATCAATAAGCTAAGTTCCCTTGGACTAAACATCTCCCTCTGCAACTGGATCCTGGACTTCCTGACGGGCCGCCCCCAGTTGGTAAGGGTAGGTAATAACACATCTGCCACACTGATCCTCAACACAGGGGCCCCTCAGCGGTGCGTGCTCAGTCCCCTCAGGTACTCCCTGCTCACTCATGACTGCACGGCCAGGCACGATTCCAACACCATCATTAAATTTGCCGATGACAAAACAGTGGTAGGCCTGATCACCAACAACGAAGAGACAGACTATAGGGAGGAGGTCAGAGACCTGGTCATGTGGTGCCAGGACAACAAACTCTCCCTCAACGTGATCAAGACAAAGCAGATGATTGTGGACTACAGGAAAAAGAGGACCAAGCACGCCCCCATTCTCATCGACGGGGCTGCAGTGGAGCAGGTTGAGAGCTTCAAGTTCCTTGGTGTCCACATCACCAACAAACTAACATGGTCCAAGCACACCAAGACATTCATGAAGAGGGCACGACAAAACCTATTCCCGAATCAGGAGGCTGAAAAGATTTGGCATGGGTCCTCAGATCCTCAAAAGGTTCTACAGCTACACCATCAAGAGCATGGTATGGCAACTGCTCGGCCTCCGACCGCAAGGCACTAGAGAGGTTAATGTGAACGGCCCAGTACATCACTGGGGTCAAGCTTCCTGCCATCCAGGACCTCTATACCAGGCGGTGCCCTAAAAATTGTCAAAGACTCCAGCCACTCTAGTCATATACTGTTCTCCCTTCTACCGCAAGCGGTACCGGCAAGCGGCAAGCGGTACCGGAGCGCCAAGTCTAGGTCCAAGAGGCTTCAACCCCCAAGCCAAAGATTCCTGAACATCTTGTCAAATGGCTACTCAGACTGTTCGCATTGCCCCCCCCCCCCCTCTTTACACCACTGCTACTCTCTGTTGTCATCCATGCATAGCCACTTTAATAACTCTACCTACATGTACATACTACCTCAACTAACCGGTGCCCCCCCGCACACTGACTCTGAATCGGTACCCCCCCCCCCCCCCCCCCCTCTGTATATACTCTCACTATTGTTATTTTACTGCTGCTCTTTGATTACTTGTTAATTTGATCTCTTATTCTTATCTGTATTTTATTACTACATTGTTGGTTAGGGGCTCGTTAGTAAGCATTTCACTGTAAGGTCTGTTGTATTCGTCGCATGTGACTAATAATTTATTTGATCAATGATATCATTATATTGGTATACATCTCTTGTTTCTCATGTCGCTTGTGATGCAGTTCAGAGCATGTGTTGACAACTGCGTCAGAGTTTTGAACGACCCCTTTCACCCCTTTTGTTCCATGCTGGCTGAACACCTAGCTAGCCATAATAATGAAAAATGAAACACTAACACACTACATGACCAAAACTATGTGGACACCTGCTTGTAGAACGTTTAATTCCAAAATCATGGGCATTAATACGGAGTTGTTTCCCCTTCGCTGCTATATCATCCTCCACTCTTCTGGGAAAGCTTTCCACTAGATGTTGGAACACTACTGCAGTGACTTGCTTTCATTCAGCCACAAGAGCATTAGTGAGGTTGGGCACTGATTTCTTTATGGACCTCGCTTGTGCACGGGGGCATTGTCATGCTGAAACAGGAATGGGCCGTCCAAACTGTTAACACAAAGTTGGAAGCACAGAATTGTCTAGAATGCCATTGTATGCTGTAGCATTAAGATTTCCAGTTGGCACTATGCATTAGGGCTCGTAGCGTTCTTCAGTAAAGCCATTCTACTTCCAATGTTTGTCTATGGAGATTGCATTGCGGTGTGTTCGGTTTTATACACCTGTTAGCACCTGTGGCTGAAATAGACAAATCCACTCATTTCAAGGGGTGTGCACATACTTTTGTATATACAGTATAGTGTACAAAAGATTACCTTATAGGGTACCACACAAGCGGTTGTACACCTTTAAGAACAAATCTAAACCTTTATTTCTCAGTGTGGTGATGATGAAAGGAGAGATGTTGACGCTCCAGCCATGACCCTGCTCCAATTTCCCATCTTCACGTCTCACATCTATACAGCTGGAGAGAGAGAGGGTGCGAGAAAGATATGGAGGGAATGAGATAGAGAGGGAAACAGAGAGCAAGAGAGAGAGACAAAGAGACACAGGGGACAAAGTGAGGGGGTCATCCATTGCATAAAATAGGCACTTTGGCACAAGCCTTGAAAAATGGGCTGCCCCATACATCTCTCCGCACGATTTCACCAGAGACCTGGCATAAAAGCACTCAGCAGCAGTAGCGTATGGACGGACACTAATGATCACATGACTGTGGTAGCGAGGTGTTGGAGCGTTAACCTTCCTCTTTGCCAGAGCTCCTATGTAGGTCAAAAGGAATATGTTCTGCTTCAATAGCCCTACCTGAAAATGACAGGCAGATTCTGTCCTCCTTTTCTCCTTTTCTCATGCCATGGTGACACACAAAGTAAGACAGTTACAATATTGACAGGTTTTGTAAGTCACCGTTGCGTGATACGTGTTAATTCAACATACATTTTTTTAAGGGTTGCATGCATGTCTTGCTGTTGTAATTATATGAATAACATCAGGAATTAAAATAGCCAAACATGATGCACATGCAGTTTAACATGCCTGCTGAAGTAGCAGGACAGAAAAGAAGACATTGAATGCATCCCAAATTACACCAAGTTCCCTAAACAGTGCACTACTTTAGACCATAGCCATATGGGTCTTGTCAAAAGTAGTGCACTATATAGGGAAAAGGGTGCCATTTGGGGCTTACCCATTGAATGAACTGAATGGATTGTAATACAGTGTAAGTACTGCTCTCCCAGTGCAAGTCTGAGGTTGTAATGATACAATGTTGCCAGATTAATTCTGCACCAATTGTCAAAAATTAACATTTATTATGGGATTTTTGTTCAAGATAAATGAGGTGAAAGTTTCAGTTATTAAAGTACTTTAATGTACTTTCTCTAATGTAAAAAATCTCTAATGTAAAAAAATGTCTCGTTCATCATTCATAAATGCTTTCACAACTTTGCTTATTTTGGCCTAAGGCTTGTTTTTATTTCACACAAAACAAATATAGCATTTGAATAGTAAATAAAGTAGTTATCACCTCCCCTTGGACTCTTACGAGTATCACAGCGTTCATGGGGAAATGTGTTGGTGCTAATACCCACGGACACTCTAGCCACGATGAATCAGAGGACATATCTCAGTTGCTCATATCCCTCTACTCTACGGTCGCGCCCCAAATGGTACCCTATTAAATTGCTTTTGAACAGTGCACTACTTTTGAACAGGGCCCAAAGTGCTCTGGTCAAAAGTAGTGCACTATATAGGAAATAGGGTGCAATTTTGGACACACCTACCTTTCACTCACTTCAGTGTGAGAAGTGGTTTAGAATTAGGCAGTATGCCACACTAGGCACACTCAACAGATGAGGTCTCCTTCCTTTTCAGTGGGATCCCCCTGTCTTCTTTCTCCTGAGCCGTAAGACATTCCCTATCACTGCAGAATATTCCCAGAGAAGACTTTCATGTAGACGTCAGTGCCAAGACATGTCGCCGAGATAAAAGCCCAGATAGAGCTGCAGTGAGGTGAATTTCAACAATGCAGAGGAAGTGTTAGAGAGGAGAGGAGTGTGTATGTGTCAGTGCAGTGTATTGATGGAAAGTACTGCAACTCCTGACGACAGAACTACAGTACACAGTCTCATCTCTGAGAGGGACTGCAATGTCTTTTATTTGGCTGGAAAACATCTGTACTCAAGCTATATTTAGTCTAAGTGGAGATAGAGTAGAGTGCATCCACTAACTAAAACAGATTTATTCACACTGTGTTTTGATATCAATTCAGGACTGAGTCATGAAGATAATTATGTTCGCTCAACTGTATTTTTTATAACTTAGAATATGTCTATGGGGGAAAAGTTTAATTTCAAATTAGTTTCTTCAGCCTTGTGGCTTTCGGACACAGAGATAGAGATCCATTACTATGTGACAGAGCTTAAACACAGGCACAACACTCATAAATACACTATACTGTATATACACAAGTATGTGGAAACCCTTTCAAATTTGTGAATCTGGCAATTTCAGCCACACCCGTTGCTGACTTGTGTAAAAAATTTGGTACACAGCCATGCAATCTCCGTAGACAAACATTGGCAGTAGAATGGCCTTGCTGAAGAGCTCAGTGACTTTCTTCAACAAGACACCATCATAGGATGTTACCTTTCCAACAAATCAGTTAATCAAATGACTGCCCTGCTAGAGCTTCACCGGTCAACTGTAAGTGCCGTTATTGTGAAGTGTAAACATCTAGGAGCAACAAAGGCTCAGCCGCGAAGTGGTAAGCCACACAAGCTCACAGAACGGGACCGCCAAGTGCTGAAGCAAGTAGCGCGTAAAAATCGTCTGTCCTCCATTACAACACTCGCTACCAAGTTCCAAACTGCATCTGGAAGCAACGTCAGCACAAGAACTGCTCTGCACAATAACTGTTCGTCAGGAACTTAATGAAAGGGGTTTCCATGGAAGGCTTTTGTGCGGCTACTCTAAGATCACCATATGCAATGCCAAGCGTCGGCTTTAGTGGTGTAAAGCTCGCTGCCATTGGACTCTTGAGCAGTGGAAACACGCTTCACCATCTGGCAGTCCGATGGACTAATCTGCCCCAATGCATAGTGCCAACCGTAAAGTTTGGTGGAGGAGGAGGAATAATGGTCTGGGGCTGTTTTTCATGGTTCGGGCTTGGCCCCTTAGTTCCAATTAAGGGAAATCTTAACACTACACTATACAATGACATTCTCAAAGATTCTGTGCTTCCAACTTTGTGGCAACTGTTTGGGAAAGGCCCTTTCCTGTTTCAGCATGACAACGTCCCCGTGCACAAAGCCAGGTCCATACAGAAATGGCTTGTTGAGATCAGTGTGGAAGAACTTGACTGGCCTTCATAGAGCCCTGACCTAAACTCCATCGAACACCTTTGGGATGAATTGGAATGTCGACTGTGAGCCAGGCCTAATCGCCCAACATCAGTGCCGACCTCACTAATGCTCTTGTGGATGAATGGAAGTTCCCGCAGCAATGTTCCAACATCTAGTGGAAACCTTCCAAGAAGAGAGGAGGCTGTTACAGCAGGAAAGAGGGACCAACTCCTTTTTAATGCCCATTATTTTGGAATCAGATGCTGGCCGAGCAGGTCTCCACATGTAGTGTATTTAGGCAATACACAACACCAACAAGCAAAATATAGTTGACTTCTGTCCTACCAACTCTCCCTCCCCTCTCATTTTCTTCCCCTCTTCCATTGATCTAATTAAACCCACGTGACACTACGCTGCGCCTGTGTCTGTGTGGATGCGTATCACGGCTCAGAAGACCCAGATCCAGACAGTTCGAAGTAACAAACGTTTATTACAAAAACGGGGAAGGCAAATGTCAGGTACAGGGCTGGCAGAGGTCAGTAATCTAAAGCAGAGTCCGAAAGGTACGGAACGGCAGGCAGGCTCAGGGTCAGGGCAGGCGGAATGGTCAAAACCGGGAAAACTAGAAAACAGGGACTAGAGGAAAAAATGGGAAAACCGCTGGTAGGCTTGACGAGACAAGACGAACTGGCAACAGACAAATGAAGAACACAGGTATAGATACACTGGAGATAATGGGGAAGATGGGCAACACCTGGAGGGTGGTGGAGACCAGCACAAAGACAGGTGAAACAGATCAGGGTGTGACAGCTGCGTGCATGTGCATGTGTGCCGCTGGCTTCGTGGGCCCTGTGGCAGACCTGGCATGGTTCCCCTGTTGAACCTCGGGAAGGGACCATGACTGTATTCCCTGTATAGTGCACTACTTTTGACCAGAGCCCTATGGGCCCTGGTCAAAAGTAGTGTACTACATAGGGAATACAGTGCTATTTGGGACACTTGCCTGGCATGTCGTCCTTGCTGAACCTTGGGAATGGGCCATGACCATATATACCCCCCCCCCCCCCCTCTCCTATCCTCAATCTCCATCTTCCCCCCTTCATCCCCCTCTCCTGCGGGGTTGCGATGATGTCATGGCCACAGATGGGGTCTCTCATTCTCCTGTCCATTTGATCTGGCCAGACCTAAATAATCAACCCCCTTTAAAGTGGATTTGTGTTCATGTTAACTTAACATGATTGGCTTGACTGCAATTTCGAGCGCTAGGTGGATGGCCAAGTGATAATTACAGAGAGTATACTTTTTTTAGTCGTAATTACTAAAGACAAATAGACTCCAACGAGTACTTCCTGGTAGAAACAGCAGTTGAATGCATCTGTGGGGTGGGTGGTGGTTTAGGCCACGGCAGACACAGGGTGCATGTATTCATCATAATTCTCCTTAGATGTCATGAAATAAGATTTTTTTAAATAGTGCTTGATCACTCCAATATGAATCACTGTGGGGCGGTTTCCAAGACACAGATTCTCAGGTGATTTAGCATTTTAGTCCAGGACTAGACAAACTGTGTCAAAGAAACTAACCCTATTTGCTTTAGTTCTTAACTATGTTAGTACTTAAAACATTTTCGCTAACATCAATTGCATGCATAGAGACACAATTTAATGAGAAGGTATCAAATAAATTACTCATGCCATATTATCAATAATGCATTTGGACATTGTTGATCTCTAACTTTTCCAGCCTACTAATTAGTCTTCTAATGACCTTTGACAATTTGCCATTTCTATATAACTGACCTATCTGCAGGTGTTCTACTACCCTATGAGATATGGAGATAGCATACCATCATAATAATTGACTTCTGTCCAGGTCTTGACAAAAGGTCACCCAGCAGTTAGACAGAAAGGAGGTGTAATTAAAATGTCTGAATCTCAAATGGCATTGGTTTCCCTATATAGTGCACTACTTTTGACCAGAGTCCATAGGGCTCTGGTCAAAAGTAATGCATTATCTAGGGAATAGGGTGCTATTTGGGACACAATCAATCGTTGCCACTCCAAGACACCCATGGAAAGTGCACCGCTTAATTCCAGACATCATTAGTCATGGTACGACTGACTAGCAGCTCTTTGTCATCATTCCCTCTCACTTAGATTAGCATTTTCACACAATGTGTAATCATTAGTAATATCTAAAGTAATTGGAGGTGGCATTTGGGAAACGGTTAGCTGACAGGTGTAGAGGTGTGGAGAATGGAGGGAAGAGGAGGGGTAGGTACCTGTCTACCTGTCAGGGATGAAGAGATGTGAGAAGTTTATTACCTTGGTCTCCTCATCATTCTTCATATGTCCAAGTAGAATTATCAGAAGGTGAAACAGTTCACCTTTAACTTGTACTAAGGTGAACTCTGTTCATTCAACTTTTGGTTGTTAACTGCTTCTAAACACACACACACACACACACACACACACACACACACACACACACACACACACACACACACACACACACACACACACACACACACACACACACACACACACACACACACACACACACACACACACACACACACACACACACACACACACACACACACACACACACACACACACACACCCTCATGCCTAAGTATTCCACTGCTGTTCCATTAATAGTAAGTGAGGGTGGAGACAGTAAGAAAGTAGCCTGTGGTTGTTCTGATAGAGCCTGGCCAATACACAGCCCTGCCTTCCTCTGCCAATCTGTCAGCCCAGACACAGTCTGTTGCTCTGCTCTAGCAAGAGAGAGAGGATACACATTTCACACACACACAGGTTTCATCCACATAGCCCATGAATCAGTCATCTCCTGTTCTGTCCTGCCACACACACTCAATGCTATACCGCTAGGTCGCTGCCTGACTGACAAATGCTCAAGGCACACCCGACACTGCTCTCAGCCTCCCCTAGCTCTGCCACAGGAACCGGTTTGGAGTATCCACTTTGATGGTGATGGTGATGGTTGGTGTGTGTGTGTGTGAGACGTTTTTGTAATTTCAACAGTAAAAACACTGTAGAATGCACAGTAAGCTATACATGTGTTTTACAGAATCATTCTGGTGTATTGTGGGAAAATGTTGTGGGCGGGGGAAAGGGTGTCTGGCTCATTAACATATTTTAAGGCGTGCCTTGTGACATAGAGAGTAGCTGGTTTCTGTATAACAGTTTTACCAAGTATTCATACCACTGACGGACTTCTATGAGTTGTTTTGACCGCAACTAAGCATTTATGCAAGGTAATTGTGTTTTGTACACGATCATACCTACTTATAACCATCACTGATGCAGATCCCTCTCCACCCTCTGGTGGTATATATAGCTTAATATTATGTCTCTGGAGAAACCTGTATTCAAGTAAATACTTCTAGATTTGCCCTAGAATAACACATTTTCGTAGAATACACACCAATACAGCTCTCTATGTAGATTTGGAGTGTATCAGAGTTCTGTTTGCAGTTTTTATTTTATTTCACCTTTATTTAACCAGGTAGACCAGTTGAGAACAAGTTCTCATTTACAACTGCGACCTGGCCAAAGTTCTATCAAGTATTTATACCACAGGCAGATTTTTATATGCAGAACGATAATGTCATTTTGGATTTGTACACAGTAATACGATACTTGGTATAGAAAAGTACAATGAGAAGATATATCTCTGCAGATGATCCATCTATCTGGTCAAAATCACTGATACAGGTCCACCTCCACCCTCTGGTGGTATAGATAACTTTTAATTGTGTCTCCAGAGAAACATAGGACCTTTATTTTAATCAAATGACTATAGGGGGAACTAGGCATTTTTGGGTGGGGTCAAAATTACGCCAAAGGTCTAGATTTGTTTTTATAAAAGAAATTGTATGCAGAAATACTAAACAATCATTTAGTTTTATTAAGAACAAGTTGATTGACAAAGTCCTGAAAAATGTGAAGAATTAACCCCCTTTGGGCTATGATACAAAATTACCCCAGTCAGTAATAAGGGTTATTGCATTAACACAACCAGTCATGATGTTTTCATCTGATTTTTAAAGAAATCACATCAAAACGTAGGTTACCGTTTCACAGTATATTTAGACAAAAAAACGGGAATACCTGGTACAGTAGGTTTACATCCTGTGTTACTCAGTAAAACTAAGTGTGATTCTTAAACTTTTTTCTGACGTTCTTTAAGCAGAGAGAAAAAATAGTCTCTACACACTTACACATACACTCAACAGATGTACGGGAAAGTAAAGTGATGTGTCTTCAACTAGCTGCATATCCAGGTCGAGGCTGAAGAAAGCAACATTCCTTTTTTTCTCCTCTCCTCACACCCTTTTGTGTTTTTTTATTATATCGAATGTCAGAATCAATCTACTTTGATAGTAACCTGGGTGCAACAAAACACTTGAGAGGGTATAAGGGAAGGTGCTTCTTCTTCTCACTTCCTCCTTTTTAGAGGAGAGAGAGTGGATGGAATTGGGTAATTCTAAAATGATTAAATCATGAGGTGATGTACCACAAAGTATTCACAAACATCTCGCTATGCTATGCAGAAACCAGCATCCTTGAAAGAATATACAACTTTTACGATTTTGTTAAAAGCAAGGGATTAAAAACGCTATAAACACCTGAGATTATTTGAGCGGGTTTAAGGCAAGCAGAACCTTATTTAACTAACTCTGTTGGCTGGGAGTCTGGGCCGGGATAAAGCAGCATACCTTTGGCATTAAAAGTCTCCCCTCTCCATCCTACAGATGGCAGAGAGGTTGATGGGTTGGAGCTTCAAAGAAAACCCTCAACCTCATAAAAATAAAAATAAATGTAAAAGATGAAAAAATCCCTGTGAGCACTGGAGCGTTTATCTGTGTGGGTATATATCCACAACTAGTTGGCAATGAAGCCTGCTACGGTGTCACATCGTACTGTGGCTTTTAATAGGAACACGGCTTAAGAGGCCCTTACATCTTTCGTTTCACTTGAAGTTGTCACTCAGTAATCCCTCGGCAAAGTGTAATGCTGCTGGATTAGCAGCGCCAACCCCAGATTTCCAAATTATCATCAGAAAAACTGCTCTGAATGATGTTGCTAATAGGAACTAAAGTATGCAGCCGGGAAAAAGGGGAAGCCATGATTTCTCCTCTTTCCCTTCAACCACTTTTCAATTCATCTTGTTGATTTTTTTACTTTTGCAACAGGCAGATTAGTGTGTCATGCCAGTAGTTCATGTCCGTCCACTAGTGTTGAAGCCTTGAAAAAAGAACTTCCGGATGACTATGCAACAGCATCATTGGAGGATTTAGTAATATGGGCCACTCTCAGTACATCTGTGGTGGAGCACATGACTAATCCCTTACACAGTGAATGAGACTGTACATTTTTTTTTAAACTCCCTCTGATGGCCCATGTCAACAGCAACAACAGTGGGATGAGAGGACAGGAGAGGAGAGGAGAGGGGACTGAGCCTAGCTTTGGATGCTCTCCATCTTCTCTTCACCTCTCCCCTCCTCTCTTCTCCAGAGTGGAGAAAAGCCCAGGCCCACTCCCTCTGGTCTTATCCCCCGGAGGCATCTAAATCAAAGTAAGGCCCAACCCAGCCTGGCCCTGGCCTCATACTGTTGTTCATTCCGATCATCAGGCTACACTGAAAAAAATAAAAGCTTCTTAAATGGTTCTTCCTCAACTCTTAAGGTTCCATGGATAACTCTTGCCTGGTAAAGAACCATTGAGTTAAGTGTGGGCTTCTTGACGTGGCATCTACAGTTAATCAGAATTCTAAAAGGTTCTTGAAATGTATGGAAGCCTGCAGATGTGTCCCTTTCATAGCACACAGCACATTCGCCAGTGATAACTAGTGTTGTTTTTTTCAGTATAACATTTATAGTGTTGATTCAACACTCAGTGGGGTAAAATAACCCCAGTGTTGGTGTTAATAACCAGCGTTACACCAAAACCATGCCCGTCATTATCATTTTTCGATATCTATATTTTTGCATGTACATTGATTGATTCATTAATCTTATGCTGATGAAATATGAATAATATACATTTTTGTAAACTATTACAATCTGTTACTTGGATGTATTGCACAAGCTACTGAAGTGGTTGTTCCAGTTAAGATGTTGAAGGTAGTCTCATATCTTAGTCTTCTCAAACCTAGCAGTCATTTTTGATGTAGGCTGCAAGTGAATAAAATTCAAAATCTTGGATATCTCCACTCTTTCTGGATTCCCCAAAAATTACACATCACTTTGCAAACCAGCATAATGTGACTTGCAGGCCTGATGTGCCCTGTAAAATATGCTTTTCAGGACACTTTATTAGTGTAAAACAAGGCCCTTAAAAGAAGGCCTTATGAAATACGTATTTAATTGTCTTAAATGATTTAACTTTAATGACACCATATTCACTTCTGATATCTCTTGGTGACAGCCACAGCAATACAAATCAATGAATATAAGAGTCATGTCGTTGTCCCTAGCAAATATAGTCATGGATAGTACTGGTGACAAAAAAATAACTCAAAAGGCACCTTGGGAAATATGCAAATAAGGCTTAAAACCCTACAGCAGGGCTAATTAATTCTGGTCCTGGAGGGCCGAAACATTTCAGTTGGTTTATTTTTGTATGGTTCTTGAAAGAACCATCCCATGTATGGTTCTTCAGAGACCATTAAATGGTTTGCCTATGGCATCGCTCTTAAGAACCTTATTTGGTTCCAAGTTGCACCTTTATTTTTACAATTGTACACAGACTTTAATAAAAAAAAATACATTAATATGTCTCTATTGGTTCTCTTTATTTTCTCAAGTAAACACACACATACGCACGCAAGCATGCACACACGCGCACACACACTGAAACAAAAAAAGAACCTGTAGTTTTTTGTGTCATTGCGTCTCATCACTACATCAATTAATTTCAGAAGTAACCTTAGAAACAACAATGCACTTGTTTTTTTTGTTGTGCTTTTCTAGGACCCAAATATATGATGATGATGGATGATAAGCTATTTGTGGATAGATTGTTTTTCTGCCACAAAGGATGATGTGCCTGTTTGTACCGTGTGTTTTTTTGCTCGCTGAATGGCCACGTGCACACCAAAGAGAAGATCAGTGTTAAAAGAGAGAGCCAACATGTTTTGTCCGACATGGCCGTTCCACTTTCTGTAGCCTAGCAGCAGTAGACATATGGGTCCTGGTCCAAAGTTGTGCACTAAGTAGGGAATAGGGTGCTATTTGGGAAGTAGACGTAGCCAGGGGACAGGGGAGGAGGGAGGATAGTAGACTCCATGTGCCCTCACAACACTATTGGGCCGCTGCCTGCCACTAGGACTATGATTTATGATGCTTTCAAAACTAAAACGTTTTTTGTTGTTGTACTTTACCAAGGTTCACTGTGTTGTTGTAAAGTGTATACCTCTATCTCCCACTCTAATATGATGCTCTCACAGATCTAAAATAAACCCTCTACCTGTGAAGTCCACCTTTGTCTCAATGTATACTGTCTGGGTTGTATTATTGATACAATGATTACATGATGCTGTAACAAACTTGCATAAACCACAAACTTTGGGGAACTTGGGGAACTTGGTCAGTGCAAAAAAGTGTATTGAAAAGAAAAGCATAAAGCAAACAAGGCTATATACAGGGGGTAACAGTACCAAGTCAATGTGCGGGGTTAGAGGTTAGTTGAGGTCATTTGTAAAGTGACTATGCATAGATAGAAAAACAGCGAGTAGCAGCAGTGTAAAAACAAAGGAGGGGGCGGTCAATGTAATTAGTCGTGGCCATTTGATTAGTTGTTCAGCAGTCTTATGGCTTGGGTGTAGAAGCTGTTAAGGAGCATTTTATGTCCTAGACTTGGCGCTCCAGTACCCCTTGCCGTGTGGTAGCAGAGAAAACACTCTATAACTTGGGTGACTGGAGTCTTTGACAATTTGTTGGGCCTTCCTCTGACACCTCCTAGTATCCTGGATTTCAGGAAGCTTGGCCCCATGCCAAATCTTTTCTGTCTCCTGAGGGACCCAGCCTAAAACCCTAAACAGCAAGCAATGCAGGTGTAGAAGCACAGTGGCTAGGAAAAACTCCCTAGAAAGGCCAAAACCTAGGAAGAAACCTAGAGAGGAACCAGGCTATGTGGGGTGGCCAGTCCTCTTCTGGCTGTGCCGGGTGGAGATTATAACAGAACATGGCCAAGATGTTCAAATGTTCATAAATGACCAGCATGGTCAAATAATAATAATCACAGGCAGAACAGTTAAAACCGGAGCAGCAGGACGGCCAGGTGGACTGGGGACAGCAAGGAGTCAAGCAAGGAGTCATCATGTCAGGTAGTCCTGAGGCATGGTTCTAGGACTCAGGTCCTCCGAGAGAGAGAAAGAAAGAGAGAAAGAGAGAATTAGAGAGAGCATACTTAAATTCACACAGGACACCGGATAGGACAGGAGAAGTACTCCAGATATAACAAACTGACCCTAGCCCCCCGACACTTAAACTACTGCAGCATAAATACTGGAGGCTGAGACAGGAGGGGTCCACAATCAGCTCCTTGGTCTTACTCACATTGAGAGAGAGGTTGTTGTCCTGGCACCACACTGCCAGGTCCCTGACCTCCTCTCCATAGGCTGTCTCATCGTTGTCAGTGATCAGGCCTACCACAGTTGTGTCGTCGGCAAGCTTAATGATGGTGTTGGAGTCATGTTTGGCCACACAGTCATGGGTGAACAGGGAGTACAGGAGGGGACTAAGCACTTCATGGCTATGAGTGCTATGGGGCGGTAATCATTTAGACAGGTTACCTTCACTTTCTTGGGAACAGAGACTACGCTGGTCTGTTTGAAACATGTAGGTATTACAGACTCGGCCAGGGAGAGGTTGAAAATGTCAGTGAAGACACTTGCCAGTTGGTCCGTGCATACTTTTAGTACACTTCCTGGTAATCCGTCTGGCTTTGTGAATGTTGACCTGTTTAAATGTCTTGCTCACATCGGCTATGGAGAGCTTGAGCACACAGTCGTCCGGAACAGCTGGTTCTCTCATGCATGCTTCAGTGTTGCTTGCCTCAAAGCGAGCATAAAAGGCATTTAGCTCATCTGGTAAGCTCACATCACTGGGAAGCTCACGGCTGGGTTTCCCTTGGTAGTCTGTAATAGTTTTCAAGCCCTTACACATCTGACGAGCATCAGAGCCAGTGTAGTAGGATTCAATCTTAGTCATGTATTGACGCTTTGCCTGTTTGATGGTTCATCTGAGGGCATAGCGGGATTTCTTTCAAGCATCCAGATTAGTGTCCTGCTCTTTTAACCTCTAGCGACGAGCAATCCCATATCCGGGAGCGTAATCATAGCCTCAATCGCATTACCATAACGCAACGTTTCCTATTCATGAAAATCGCAAATGAAATGAAATAAATATATTGAAACACAAGCTTAGCCTTTTGTTAACAACACTGTCGTCTCAGATTTTCTAAATATGCGTTACAGCCAACGCTAGACAAGCATTTGTGTAAGTTTAGCATGGCATAATGCTATGCTAGGCTGTTCTGGCAGCAGGCAACATTTTCACAGAAATAAGAAAAGCAACCAAATTAAATCATTTACCTTTGAAGAACTTCAGATGCTTTCACTCAGGAGACTCCCAGTTAGTTTTTCCAAAAATAATATTTTTGTAGGCGAAAAACGTCAAGTTTGTTCATCCTGCTTGGCTGAGAAATCGACCGAAAATACTTCAACTATAACACCAAACTTTTTCCAAAATTTGCTCCATAATATCGACAGAAACACAGCAAACGTTGTTTAGGATCCATCCTCAAAGTGTTTCATAAGAAACTATTGGAAAAATGGCTACCTCAGTATTTTACGCAACGTTTTCTCCGGGAGACACCATGTGTCCACTCGCCCTATATTTCCTCTTACAGCCATTCTCCAATGGAAATGCCTAAAAAGACATCACAATGCTGCAGACACCTTGGGGAAAACGTGGAAAACGTAAGCTGACTCCTAGAGTCACAGCCATATAAGGAGTCATTGGCATGAGGCTGTTTCAAAAAATGCGACACTTCCTGATTGGATCTTTATCTGGGTTTGATCTGTAACATCAGTTCTGTGGCACTCACAGACAATATCTTTGCAGTTTTGGAAACGTCAGAGTGTTTTCTTTCCAAAGCTGTCAATGATATGCATAGTCAAGCATCTTTTCGTGACAAAATATCTTGTTTAAAACGAGAACGTTTTTCATCCAAAAATGTAAATATCGCCCCCTATATCCAAGAAGTTAAAGCGCCAGCTCTAGCCTTTAGCTCGGTGTGGATGTTGCCTGTAATCCATGGCTTCTGATAAGAGAATCGATGTCGTTGATGCACTTATTGATGAAGCCAGTGACTGGGGTGGTATATTCCTCAATGCCATTAGATGAATCCCGGAACGTTTTCCAGCCTGTGGTATAAAAACAGTCCTATAGCGTAGCATCTGTGTCATCTGACCACTTCCGTATTGAGCAGGTCACTGGTACTTCCTGCTTTAGTTTTTGCTTGTCAGCAGGAATCCGGAGGATAGAATTATGGTCAGATTTGCCAAATGGAAGGTGGGGGGAGATCTTTGCATGCATCTCTGTGTGTGGAGTAAAGGTGGTCTAAAGTTTTTTTTCCTCTGTTAGCACGTGACTTGCTGGTAGAAATGAGGTAAAATGATTTAAGTTTGCCTGCATTAAAGTCCCCGGCCACTAGGTGCGCTACGTCTGGATGAGCTTTTTCTTGTTTACTTATGGCCCTATACAGCTCGTTGAGGGTGGTCTTAGTGCCAGCATCGGTTTGTGGGTGTAAATAGAAGGCTACGAATAATATAGATGAGAACTACCTTGATAGATAGTGTGGTCTACAGGTTATCATGAGGTATTCTACCTCAGGCGAGCAATACCGCGAGACTTCTTTAATATTAGACACCGCACAGCAGCAGTTATTAACAAATAGACACACACATCTGCCCTTCATCATACCAGACGTGGCTGTTCTGTCCTGCCGAAACATGGAAAAGCCAGCCAGCTCTATTTCATCTGTGTCGTCGTTCAGTCAAGTCTCGGTGAAACATAAGATATTACAGTTTAGGGATAACCCCCTTCTTTTTTCACCTGAATGACATACCCAAATCTAACTGCCTGTAGCTCAGGCCCTGAAGCAAGGATATGCATATTCTTGGAACCTTTCGAAAGGAAACAGTTTTAAGTTTGTGGAAATGTGAATTAAATGTAGGAGAATATAACACAATAGATCTGGTAGAAGAAAATACAAAGAAAAAACCAACCAGCCTTTTTCTACTACCATCTTTGAAATGTAAGAGAAAGGTCATAGTTCTAGCCATCACTCTGGTTGTAATTCTCATAATGTCCACAAGATGGCAGCAGTGTATGTACAAAGTTTCAGATGCATAACCTGAAGAATGACTGACCTACAAGACTTTTAGAGTGAATATCCTTATAATTTTTGTCCAAAATGAAAAGGCATGCTGTTGTACAAGGTTAGTAGCTACATTTTACGACATACATGGTTTCCGGATACTCCCGTAAAGCCCAGCTCATAGGCTGTCTAGCTAGCTTTGTTTGACCCCGATTGGTGCTTATTTAACAAAGATACAGTCGTTCAAGTGATGGCCACCCGCGTCACCGGGATTTTCACAGATTCCTTTCTTTGCAAATTGAACAAGTGGAAATACAAAATTGATTGTGCATGCTATATCGAGCTTTTTAGGATATGAAACAGGATTTTATATAACAAAATTTATATAACTTCATGTTATCTCTGGGACCCTTTGGATGATAAATCAGAGCAAGATTTCAGAATGTAAGTACACATTTCACCTTCAGAGGTGAATTTATCAAATCTATCATGTTGAAAAAAAGTGTTTTGTTGTTATGAGCTCTCCTCAAACAATAGCATGGCATTTTATCACAGTAATAGCTACTGTAAATTGGACAGTGCAGTTATATTAACAAGAATTTAAGCTTTCAGCCGATATAAGACACTTATATGTACCAACATTTGTTGTTTCTCTAAAATCTGCAATCTTAACGTGCTGCATGATTTACAACTGTCCTGTTGACGGAACGCCAATCCTTAAGAAGTCCCGTTGATAGGATAGTCTTAATCGTAGAGTTTGTTTTCCAATGATTGCGCATTGACCAATAATAACGAGGGTAGTGGTGGTCTACCTACTCGTCGCCAAATTCTTACAAGGCACCACGCCCACCTCCCCCTTTTTCTCCATCTTTTCTTCACGCTGATAACGGGGATTTGGGCCTTGTCTCGACAAAGCAGTATATCCTTTGCGTCGGACTCTTTATAGAAAAAATCTTTATCCAGTTCTCAGTGAGTAAACATTGTTGTCCAGAAGCTCTTTTCAGTCATAAGAGATGGTAGCGGCAACATTATGTACATTATGTACATAGCACAGTTGGTTAGGAGCCTGTAAAATGGCAGCCCTCCGGAGCCATTATATGAGGGAGTTCAAGCAACAGAATAATGATTCAAACATCAACAAATGAATAGAGCCAACAGTCCAAAGAGCAAACCAACATGAGCAAATAACATGTTTTAATGAAAACGTTAGTACCACCAGAACCTCTGGTTGAGTCTTTGAATGGGAGTCTATGTCAAAGGAAATATATCATCCAAAGAAGAGAAAAAATACAAAAAGTTCATCCCAATGCAATCCCAAGTATGAAGGCAATAATCAGATATCCAATGGTCCAATGGAAATGAATAGCGCTGAACTATTCAATGTCAATCCAAATGGCTGGGTCAAAATAACTCAGCACTGGGTAGACAAATAACCCAAATTGGCTTGTTTTTAACCCAGCATTTTTAGAATGTGGGTGGGTTAAGAACAACCCAATTTTGGTTATTCGGTAACCCTGCACTGTGTAAATATTAGACAAAACACATGCTGGGTTATTTGCACCCTGCCAGTTGGGATGCATGAATAACCCAACATGTTGGGTTGTTTTGGATTACCCAAACATGGGTTAATTTTACCATCAATTGGGTTTTCCCAGCTGCAGTCTTTTTTAAGGTAATCCATATATTATGTTCAGGAGGCGTGGCTTATTAGGGATGTGGTTTTCAGATAGTTGTTTTTGGCCATCTGTAAAGAGTAAATGTCATTCCTGTTCATCATGTTAAGTTTGTACACTGAAAATATAAATGTTCCTTGAATACAATGCATTCAGAAAGTATTCAGACCCCTTCCCTTTCTCCACATTTTGTTAAGTTACAGCCTTATTCTAAAATGGATAAAATAAATACAAATATTTATCAATCTACACACAATACCCCATAATGACAAAGCAAAAATAGTTTTTAGAAATTTTTGCAAATTTATTAGAAATAAAAAACAGATACCTATTTACATAAATATTCAGACCCTTTGCTATGAGACTCGAACTTGAGCTCAGGTGCATCCATTGATCATCCTTGAGATGTTTCTACAACTTAACTGGTGTCCACCTGTGATAGATTCAATTGATTGGACATGATTTGGAAAGGCACACACCTGTCTATATAAGGTCCCAGAGTTGACAGTGCATGTCAGAGCAAAAACAATGAGGTCGAAGGAATTGTCCATAGAACTCCGAGACAGGATTGTGTCGAGGCACAGATCTGGGGAAGGGTCCCAAAAAATGTCTGCAGCATTGAAGGTCCCCAAGAACACAATGGCCTCCATCATTCTTAAAGAAGTTTGGAACCACCAATATAGTTTTTCCCTCATCAATCTACACACAAGACATACTTTTTGGAGGTATGGTAACTAAGCTCACCTCCTCCTTTATCTCAACTACTTTGTGTCTTTTTTTCACTTGTTTTATCTCGAGCCCCATATCCACTGCCCGACCACCTTCTCACTCCTTCTTCATTGTTCACCTCCTCAATCCCTGCACTATCGCCCTCCTCTGTCTCCACTGTGCAACCTTTTAGAATGCTATTTATCCATCGAAAATGTGCCGCAGCATGCTGGCTGTCACTACTTGTTTCTTACATTTATGCACAACATTTGAAAAAAATAAGCTTTTTGTGCATATGGAACTTTTCTTGGATCTTTTATTTCAGCTCAGAAAACATGAGACCAGCCCTTTATATGTTGTGTTAAGAGTTTTGTTCAGTATATTTCCATCTTTCTCTGAATATTCAGGTTTTCCACCTAGTCAGGAGGAATTGTGCTGGCCATGGCTATTATAACACTGGTGTCAGAGAGGGGTCCATCAGCGTGGTCAGCATTCTAGTGAAATGTGAATCAAATGGCCAATTGGTTGCGTCTCAATGGCATCCCTATAGTACACTACTTTTGACCAGAACCGTAGGGAATAGGATTCCATTTGGTACGCTTCCCATTTGGGTCAAGGGTCATGATATAGGCTGAAATGTGAAAATACTTTGCATTAAATCTACTGAGGTCACAAGATTGATAATTTGATTAGCCTTATTACTGACCTTAGAATCCATAGATTGTTCAAGCACATTGCTTTAACCTTTTACTGCAGTGGGCTAAAACCAGGGTCACGCAGGGTGTTTCTTGGTAGTCTTAAACAAATCTACTTTGAAACAAAAGTATACACCTCACATGTTTATGGGCATTAAAAAAAAGAAAAAATCCATACAATGTCAGATATAAAGTTGAAATGTATTAAATTTAGTTTGCATACCAATATTATATATATAATATTATATATATAAATCCATAAATCACAGAACACTGAAATGTTACAAAACCACTTGACATAGAAACAATAATGTTTTTATATATTTTTTAAATTATGTTTATTAATTATGAAATTATTAATAATATTATTAACATTCCACCCATGAGGCTGCAAGGTAATTTGACTGCAGGAAAGGGCTCTCAAGTGTAACTCATTCTTAGCTCCAATAAATAACTACTTTTCGACATTCACTGAAACCAGATATAGGTATAATTCACAATTTCGTTGTGACAGAAAAAGCATAAACTTGGGCACAATTAATGCAGAAAATGCACCATTACGACAGCGAGAAGATTTATACCACAGAGTTTTCCCACCAGCCAGATGCAAAACATTTGCTGTTTTATTTCCCCAGAGATTTCACAGAGCAACAGTGTATCTGATATTCTCTAAAATGACTATGATATCCCAGATATGGCTCTTTTTGGTGCCTGACTCCTTTGTGTTTTCTCACAAAGTTGTGCCATTGATATTTGTGGTGTTATGATGTATTTCAGGTTAACTTATAGATTTGAGTTTTGTTTCTGGATCATTCCAGTGTGTGTGTGTGTGTGTGTGAGTGAGGGAGAGAAAATGAGTCAGAGTCCTGAACATTCACAAAATAAATACTGAGACTTTCCAAGCCCATTCAGTTGCAATGATTTGGTCAAGGGCCGCAGTCAGTAATTTAGTCATCACTGGCTGATCTTTTGATAGGACATGATGTCAAATGTTTAAATCCTTCTGGCTCAGTGAATGGGGAAGTGCTAGACAAGGGGTCTGATGCTTGGTTGGGAGGATAGCTCCAAAGTGGATGCTTGGAGGAGTTCTAGAAATTGAACTCATGCAACTAACAGCAGCCATAACGACATTAACCCTTGGGATGGAACAACTCACATAGGCCTACAGTCTGTGATGTTGTATGTAGTACTCCCTATAGTTTAGTAATTAAACCACAAACTAAATGTTTTATTGTATTTTGCACACTGTAGAATTTTTAAATAGAACATGTCAAGTGTTTTCATTTTTCTATATTATCCACACTTTAAGGTTTACATTCTGAATACTTACAAAAAGGCATACAAACAGTATCCTACCATATTCTTACAGGCTATTCAATGAGTTCATTGGCATATATGTCAATATATTTGGGCATTTCTTTAGGCCTATAGCCTAATATTTGCAACCACAAAGGTGCTAGTCGTCTTCCATTCATCCTGCGGTTTTCAAATTGCGCTGGGAATAATATATCAATTTATCAATCACTCCGTTGAACTAGACTACATCCCTAGTTCTTTCAAACCTGCTTCCTCAGCGCGTCAATCTGTTCATTATATTCTGTCCGCCGATTTCTCCCCTGCCCTGCATAGGGGATTTGAGAATGGCAGCCAATCGGAGGCCCAGTCCCTTTTATTTCAGCTACGGACATCCACACAGAGAAGTGATGCTGCCTGCGCGAAACAGTGAAGCGCAGTTGAGGAACAGCCTTGAAGCGCTTTTGGAACGGCTGCACTGAACGAACGGATACACTTCGCCCTCATCTCAACACTCGCCACTTCACTATCGTAGGATTTCTCCAACAGAAAAATAACTTCCGTGGAAGGTGAGTGAAGCGATCAAATCAACTTTAAAAAATATATATATATACAGTGCTATTTCGCTTTGTGTTTTCTGGCAGAATGAAAGGTGTTCCCGATAAAGAAGGCGATGGTTTGAAAACTGCCGAGTCGAGTGTCCATTAAGACCTAGAGGTTATTGGTGTATTTATTGAACGTTGCGCATAAATTGATTGTATGTTGTATGTTCAATACTTCCGACTACAGACCTATATACTGATCTAGGTGATTCATAAATGAGGGTCATTATAGGCGACTTAACTTTAGTCTGCCATACATCACTGGAAGTTGCTTGAAATATCACTCGATGTGCAATGCGTTAGACATCACTGACCACTATTGTCCTCTGCGTCAACTTTTGGGTTTCATTTATTGTAGACCACAATGTTGGATAATATTCTGTCTCAGCTGCAACGTTTGTGTTCATTAATTTGACTGCTTCAGATCAGATGTACAGTAGAGGACGGTAGCACTGTGATGGCACCACAAGTCAACACATCATGTGGAGTGATAAACGTATGACAATGTAATTGTTTATATTTTCTTTTGTATGTATTGTTCGTTGTTTATTGGTGCTATATGAAATGCTCTCCTTCGTCTTTATACTTTCCCACTGGTTAAGCTACGGGTATCGATGCAGGTAAAGGCTACTGTAGAATAAGTTACATGCGCTGATGAAAATAGGAAATTCTCTGCCTGTACAGTTACACTTTGACTGACGCGGTGCAGCATAGCGCACGTGCCAGGTCAAGATGATATGCTCCTGGAGTTGCCTGAAGTTTTCAAAGTAGCCTGTGTCTCCTCAAGCGAGCCCTCATTCATAATATATTCATTATATGTGTGGCTTTTGGAGTATTCATTTTGAAAAGGTAAATTCGGGTACAGGGCTATGCTATTGATTTCCTTAACATTTTCGCATTCACACTTCAATTGCTTGCATGATTTGGATTGAGCAGCACTTATTAGATGAAGTTACTTAGTGCAGTTTCATTGGAGAGTATGGTTGTTTTCCTCCTGGGTTTGTTTTGGTGCCAAGTTGGCCTATATCACAAACGTTGCTCCATAGCCTATGCCTTTGCCTTCGCTAATGCAGCATATACATATCTTCCATGTTAGAAAATAGAAAATAGATTCTCAGGTCTAAGAAGCTTCAGGTGAGTACTACTGGTCACGTGCACTGCATTCTGGGAATCTGTCTATTCCTCAAAAAAAAAAAAAACGTATTATAAAAATACATCTTGGCTACTGTACCTTCCTCTATCCTCCAGATTGCTTCATGTTGGTTATATTGCTCTAGCTCCCTAAGGCCTGCAGCGATATGCCTGGAGGAGGCCAAGAAGTTCTTAGGGGGAGTTGACTAACTACCAGGGGAATATGCTGCAAGAGTATCACTCTACAAATTACCAACAGAGACATGTGCAATAAGCAGATCATGCACTAAGTTATAATGGAGGCTTTGGAAATAAACAACATTTTACATTGACACATGCAAGGAGTTGGGTAATAGGCCTAAATGCTGATGTGTTTTTCATAATTCACCCATCTGCATTTTAAAATTACTTATCACCATTTTGTTTGCGTAAGGCAGATGACAGCAATTTGCTAGTGTAAAATAACTTACTAGTGTGGCGAGACTGAGGCTTTTGCAACAGAACAGGTTGTATAGCTGAGTTTTTACATACGTTCTGGTTTGAAGTTGTAAGATGAGAGAGTAGCATAGTATCTGTGTCTGATCAAAGACATATGGAGAACACGGCAGGTACTGAATATTTAACGCTTCTACAAATAGGTTTCCCTTGGTGTGTGTGTGTGTACTGTATGTGTGTGTGTGTGTGTGTGTGTGTGTGTGTGTGTGTGTGTGTGTGTGTGTGTGTGTGTGTGTGTGTGTGTGTGTGTGTGTGTGTACTGTATGTGTGTGTTTGGGTGGGTGGGGGTAGCTTATAAAGATGTACAGGTAATGGAACAGACAAATTAAAACCATTAACCTCAAGGGTTTTAAATGAATACATTGGATCACAGAGACAGACAGACATTCAATATTTCATCAATTAACCCCCCCTCCAAAATAAAACATCTATATTCCACGGGTTATTTGCATAATCAGGGCGATTTGAAAGGCTGGATGTTGTTATGAGGTGAAGCTGATTGTCTGTCTTATCAATCGTCTCGTCTTTTCTCTCTCTGGTCTCTTGAGTGTTAGTGTGATGATGATGACATCACAGGATGTTGGTAAACCCGATGGCTGGGCTGTCTGATGACCAATGACCCAATGCTGATTACATTATCTCCGCTCCAGATGGACAGCGCCATTTTGATGTGTCCTGCTCCAGAATAATATTGAACCTTTCAAGTACTCAGTCCTTCAAGCAGCAGCATCTGGACCTAATGAAATCACATCCCCATGCCCACTGACTGTCTCTACCACCGCACTATCCCTATGGGAATCTCCTCACAGCACAGAGACACACAAAACGAATTTCATATTCTTCCTGTGTGTGTGTGTGTGTGTGTGTGTGTGTGTGTGTGTGTGTGTGTGTGTGTGTGTGTGTGTGTGTGTGTGTGTGTGTGTGTGTGTGTGTGTGTGTGTGTGTGTGTGTGTGTGTGTGTGTGTGTGTGTGTGTGTGTGTGTGTGTGCGGGGCACCTTGATTGTTTCTCTGCATTAGTCAAGGTCCATATATGTTGTGATTATCTCTGGTTGTATTGAAAGCAAAGGTATAAAGATTGAAAATTGTTAGTTAGAACATTCCTGGGATTATTAACTAAAATGGAGTATGGTCTCGCTAGAGAGTGTTAGAAGAATGGCCTTTAGTCTTTTGCCCACATGAAAAACATGCCCCCTTGTGGACAGAAGAGATATGGAAACTAGGTGGTTATGACTGCTGTCGTCACCAAAACAAAGTATTTTGAAGTGTATGTGAGAACAATGACAACCTGGTAACTCTGTGCTAATGGTGTATCTTCATTCAGGAAGATATGGTCAGAATGTTATTCTGCTTGTGTTCAGCTACAAAACAATCAAGACGTAGTGCTGACGTCCCATACATTTGAGAAGTCTGTTTTTGGTTATTCCCAGTGTTTGTGGAGGACAGTGTTCTTTACACAATGAAGGTCAGTAACTCTGGTTCCTCGTCTCATTTACCCTAATTACAGGAGATGGAGAGGTAAAGATGGCTACCAGTAAAGCCACAGAAAGGCAATTTTTCTGACAAGGGTTTTTAGGAAATTTGCCAAAAGAATTGCATTAATGGAATCTACAGACGGCACCACACTCCATGAGGAAAAGGGCAATAAACTCCATAATCTCTGATGCCTGTTGTTATGGCAAATGTTTCCATTTCCATTTGCTTTGGAGGTTTTGTTGTTGCCACAGTAGAATCTTCTCAAATACGTTTTTTAAAAATGGGGCATTTTCTATTTGAGATTAAGTACACTGTGAGAGTAGATCAACGACACCAGACCTCTCAGTTGTTAAATGGTAATTGTCTGTATTGCGTGTACAAAAGAAAAGCAACCAGACAGAAATAGACTGTACATGTCTATTGTACTATTCTTGAAATATGCAATACATGTACAGTAGTTTCATAGCTGTTGTGTATGGTGGCCATGAACATGTACAGTCGTGGCCAAAAGTTTTGAGAATGACACAAATATAAATTTTCACAATGTCTGCTGCCTCAGTGTCTTTAGATATCTTTGTCAGATGTTACTATGGAATACTGAAGTACAATTATAAGCATTTCATAAGTGTCAATGGCTTTTATTTACAATTACATGAAGTTGATGCAAAGAGTCAATATTTTCAGTGTTGACCCTTCTTTTTCAAGACCTCTGCAATCCGCCCTGGCATGCTGTCAATTAACTTCTGGGCCAGATGCTGACTGATGGCAGCCCATTCTTACATAATCAATGCTTGGAGTTTGTCAGAATTTGTGGGGTTTTGTTTGTCCTCCCGCCTCTTGAGGATTGACCACAAGTTCTCAATGGGATTAAGGTCTGGGGAGTTTCCTGGCCATGGACCCAAAATATCGATGTTTTGTTCCCCGAGCCACTTAGTTATCACTTTTGCCTTATGGCAAGGTGCTCCAAACTGTTCCTGGATAGTTGGGAGAAGTTGCTCTCGGAGGAAGTGTTGGTACCATTCTTTATTCATGGCTGTGTTCTTAGGCAGAATTGTGAGTGAGCTCACTCCCTTGTCTGAGAAGCTACCCCACACATGAATGGTCTCAGGATGCTTTACTGTTGGCATGACACAGGACTGATGGTAGCGCTCACCTTGTCTTCTCCAGACAAGCTTTTTTCCGGATGCCCCAAACAAGCGGAAAGCGGATTCATCAGAGAAAATGACTTTACCCCAGTCCTCAGCAGTCGAATCCCTGTACCTTTTGCAGAATATCAGTCTCTCCCTCATGTTTTTCCTGGAAAGAAGTGGCTTTTTTGCTGCCCTTTTTGAGACCAGGCCATCCTCCAAAAGTCTTCACCTCACTGTGCATGCAGATGCACTCACACCTGCCTGCTGCCATTCCTGTAATAATCAAATCAAATGTTATTTGTCACAGACACATGGTTAGCAGATATTAATGCAAGTGTAGCGAAATGCTTGTGCTTCTAGTTCCGACAATGCACTGATAACCAACGAGTAACCTAACAATTTCAGTACAACTACATTATACACACAAGTGTAAAGGGATGAAGAATATGTACATAAAAATACACTGCTCAAAAAAATAAAGGGAACACTTAAACAACACAATGTAACTCCAAGTCAATCACACTTCTGTGAAATCAAACTGTTCACTTAGGAAGCAACACTGATTGACAATAAATGTCACATGCTGTTGTGCAAATGGAATAGACAACAGGTGGAAATTATAGGCATTTAGTAAGACAACCCCAATAAAGGAGTGGTTCTGCAGGTGGGGACCACAGACCACTTCTCAGTTCCTATGCTTCCTGGCTGATGTTTTGGTCACTTTTGAATGCTGGCGGTGCTTTCACTCTAGTGGTAGCATGAGACAGAGTCTACAACCCGCACAAGTGGCTCAGGTAGTGCAGCTCATCCAGGATGGACCCTCAATGCGAGCTGTGGAAAGAAGGTTTGCTGTGTCTGTCAGCGTAGTGTCCAGAGCATGGAGGCGCTACCAGGAGAAAGGCCAGTACATCAGGAGACATGGAGGAGGCCATAAGAGGGCAACAACCCAGCAGCAGGACCTCTACCTCTGCCTTTGTGCAAGGAGGAGCACTGCCAGAGCCCTGCAAAATGACCTCCAGCAGGCCACAAATGTGCATGTGTCTGCTCAAACGGTCAGAAACAGACTCCATGAGGGTGGTATGAGGGTCTGACATCCACAGGTGGGGGTTGTGCTTGCAGCCCAACACCGTGCAGGACGTTTGGCATTTGCCAGAGAACACCAAGATTGGCAAATTCGCCACTGGCGCCCTGTGCTCTTCACAGATGAAAGCAGGTTCACACTGAGCACATGTGACAGACGTGACAGTCTGGAGACGCCGTGGAGAACGTTCTGCTGCCTGCAACATCCTCCAGCATGACCGGTTTGGCGGTGGGTCAGTCATGGTGTGGGGTGGCATTTCTTTGGAGGGCCGCACAGCCCTCCATGTGCTCGCCAGAGGTAGCCTGACTGCCATTAGGTACCGAGATGAGATCCTCAGACCACTTGTGAAACCATATGCTGGTGTGGTTGGCCCTGGGTTCCTCCTACTGCAAGACAATGCTAGACCTCATGTGGCTGGAGTGTGTCAGCAGGTCCTGCAAGAGGAAGGCATTGATGCTATGGACTGGCTCGCCCATTCCCCAGACCTGAATCCAATTGAGTACATCTGGGACATCATGTCTCGCTCCATCCACCAACGCCACGTTGCACCACAGACTGTCCAGGAGTTGGCGGATGCTTTAGTCCAGGTCTGGGAGGAGATCCCTCATCAGGAGCATGCCCAGGCGTTGTAGAGAGGTGATACAGGCACGTGGAGGCCACACACACTACTGAGCCTCATTTTGACTTGTTTTAAGGACATTACATCAAAGTTGGATCAGCCTGTAGTGTGGTTTTCCACTTTGATTTTGAGTGACTCCAAATCCAGACCTCCATGGGTTGATAAATTTGATTTCCATTGATAATTTGTGTGATTTTGTTGTCAGCACATTCAACTATGTAAAGAAAAAAGTATTTAATAAGAATATTTAATTCATTCAGATCTAGGATGTGTTATTTTAGTGTTCCCTTTTTTTTGAGCAGTGTATATGAATGAGTGATGCTACAGAATGGCGTAGGCAAGATGCAGTAGATGGTATCGAGTACAGTATATACATATGAGATGAGTAATGTAGGGTATGTAAACATTATATTAAGTGGCATTGTTTAAAGTGGCTAGTGATACATTTTATACATACATTTTTCCATTATTAAAGTGGCTGGAGTTGAGTCAGTATGTTGGCAGCAGCCACTCAATGTTAGTGGTGGCTGTTTAACAGTCTGATGGCCTTGAGATAGAAGCTGTTTTTCAGTCTCTCGGTCCCTGCTTTGATGCACCTGTACTGACCTCGCCTTCTGGATGATAGCGGGGTGAACAGGCAGTGGCTCGGGTGGTTGTTGTCCTTGATGATCTTTATGACCTTCCTGTGACATTGGGTGGTATAGGTGTCCTGGAGGGCAGGTAGTTTGTCCCCGGTGATGCGTTGTGCAGGCCTCACTACCCTCTGGAGAGCCTTACGGTTGTGGGCGGAGCAGTTGCCATATCAGGCGGTGATACAGTCCGACAGGATGCTCTCCTGTGCATTGTGCATTCCTGGCGCGAGAGTGAGTGGAAATAGAACTTTCATGCTGAGATTAAAGTTGCTCTTTGAATTTTGACTGCTTTTGTTCTGAGAACATTTCCTTTCTCTTGAGTGTTCTGAAATTAATATGCAGTGTTCTTAACTGGTCAACCTGGTGCTTGCTCCTAATGAAAGGGTAACTTTACACTACAGTGTGTGGTTCCTGGAAGTGCTGAAGGAGATTAAAAGGAGATTAAAAAAATAAAAAACATTAAATACATTTTTACCCCTTTTTCATGGTATCTAATTGTTTTTTAGTAGCTACTATCTTGTCTCATCGCTACAACTCCCATAAGGGAGTTGAAAGTCATGCGTCCTCTGATACACAACCCAACCAAGCCGCACTGCTTCTTAACACAGCGCGCATCCAAAGCCAGCCACACCGGAGGAAACACTGTGCACCTTCAACCTGCACCTTCACCTTCAACCTTGCACTGCGACCGGCCCGCCACAGGAGTCACTGGTGCGCGATGAGACAAGGATATCCCTACTAGCCAAGCCCTCCCTAACCCGGACGATGCTATGCCAATTGTGCGTCGTCCCACGGACCTCCCGGTCGTGGCCGGGAGAGCCTGGGCGCGAACCCAGGGTCTCTGGTGGCACAGCTGGCGCTGCAGTACAGCGCCCTTAACCACTGCGCCACCCGGGAGGCACAGGATGAGGAGACTTGGCTGCCTTTGTGCCCTGGTCAAAGGTAGTATACTGCATAGGGAATTTGATGCCCTTTGAGACACACTGTAACTCCAATGTTGTACAGTAGCCATCTGATGTGGGTATGGTGACAGCTAGGTAGTAAAGAAGAAAAGGTACAGGCTCAGCCATTAGACAGACATGGCGTACAAAGGCAGTCGATATTAAATCAGTAGGCTCATGTCTCTGGGTTGGGAGATTCTGTAATTGCTGCCAATGCAATCTGCCAACACGTTTCCCCCTTCCTCTCGATATGAATACGCTGCCTGGCTTCACCAATTACCGAGAAGCTGAAGGACAGCTAGCTTCAGAGCTTTAGGACTGACTCAGTAACAGCGGGGATCCTATGTGTCCCAATGTCACCCACTCTATTTAGTGCACTACTTTTGACCATGGTACATAGGGCTCTGTTCAAAAGAGTGCACTATTTAAGGAATGGGGTGACATTTGGGATGGGGCCTCTCTCTCATCCTCTGTCTGAGGAAGTAAGGGCTAATGGCAATTTAAGGAAACTGCCTTACCATCAGCTCCTGCAAGAGTTGGAGAGTTTAGCGGACATATTTGCATAACTGACATCACCACCCACTCCCTCGCAGTGAATGCATAGGCTCACTGAAATGCACATAAGCGTCACGGATACGGACACACAGGCAGGTACACACTAGGGTAGGGCAATATTACGATAAAATTATCCATCGACAATGATTGACAGCCTATTTGAACTTGACTGGCTCTGTGCAGAAAATATAATTCTCTCTCTCTCTCTCTCTCTCTCTCTCTCTCTCTCTCTCTCTCTCTCTCTCTCTCTCTCTCTCTCTCTCTCTCTCTCTCTCTCTCTCTCTCTCTCTCTCTCTCTCTCTCTCTCTCTCTCTCTCTCTCTCTCTCTCTCTCTCTCTCTCTCTCTCTCTCTCTCTCTCTCTCTCTCTCTCTCTCTCTCCTCTCTCTCTCTCTCTCTCTCTCTCTCTCTCTCTCTCTCTCTCTCTCTCTCTCTCTCTCTCTCTCTCTCTCTCTCTCTCTCTCTCTCTCTCTCTCTCTCTCTCTCTCTCTGGCTTCAATAGGCTATGAAAATGACTATATTAAGAGAGGACAATGAGGAAAATAAAGCAATCATTATCCAGTTCTGAAGATGCTTTGCTTCTATCCAGCCAATGATTTATAACTCACTATGGCAAGACAGGCCGTTCCTCATCAGGTGACTGTCACTTTGCTCCATCATCTGGGCACCAAACAGACATAGACAGACACACAAAAACCTGCTGAAACTCCACCAGAAAAGTATATTATAAAATATTTGCCTGCAGTTAGGCTCTGTCCAAGGTTTCAACAACATTATCTTTCATAATGATTCATCCAGTTGTAGCATGCGATTTTGCGCTATTTTTAACCAAACAATTTGGTCAGTCAATAGCAGGCGATACTATCATATATCACAACATTTTGTGAGCATATAATCACGATAGGACAAAGGTTGACACCGCCCTAGTACACACACTCACACCGTACCCCTCTGAAACACAGACACACCAGAGATTGCACGAAGCAAAAAGGTATAAGGTTCTCAACACGCTTCTCAGCACAATTTAACAAGATATATTAGTCACACAGGAGGCAGCAGAGAGCCAGCCGGCCATAGTGCTCAGCAGACTGGGCACTGACTAGGGGAGAGAGATAGTGATTTACCACAAAGCCCTGTATACCATGGCACCATTTCAGAGTCTGGGAAGTCATATGATTGAGGCATGGCCATGAAAGCCCACAAACACAGAAGCTAGCTATTGCTTTCTCTTTTTACTTGAGGAAAAAGGCTTGGAAAGAGTAGGAATTGGGGTAAGAGGGATTTACGATGGCTAAAACCATACTCTGTTAGATACAGTTACTATACAGCTTACAATGCAGGTTTTAGCTAAAGGAGTGTTTTTGGACTTTTGTATATGATATGTGTGTATTCTCTCAGTAGTACGATCTGTGTGTCTTAGCTGCGCTGTGAGCTATAAGGTGTGGAGTGATAGATGAAGAGTGTAAGTGAACAGCAGGACACACACACACACACACCACGGTTTCCTATAGGAAAATGTGGAGCCGGACATTGGACCAGCAGGATTTTCATTGATCAGACATTAGAGTAATGTCCTGGACCAATATGCATTGGGTGCGTAACCTGAATAGGGTGTCCACCCAAGGTGCTCAGAATGACAGATGTCACATTTAGATTATGGTTATTCATCTTAACAGAACATGCAACTCGAGGATGCAACGTGTCCTCCTTACCGAATTTCGATTTGCACTGAAGATGTTAGAATAACTGTCACATTTACGTTTCCTCAGCTAGCAAGACGAGTAATGAACAGCAAAATCACTAGTCTTTGTCAATCTAATGTCCCCCATAGTAGAAAAGTTTGTCTATTCTATTGGTCAGTCTGTCGCCCTGTGCGAGAAAGAAATAGCCTATGCCAAACTGTCTGGAACAGTTCTGGGACGATATGTCCCAAATTCATACAACCAGTAGTCCTAGGCTACATTAAAAAAATCTACTTTAAAAAGCAATGAGGATGATGCAACAGATCAGTACATTTAGATTAAAATGTTGATAAACTATTATTTCTTCACATTATAAGCGCAGCAATGTGCACAAGGCAATAGGCTACGCGCAAATGTTAATTCCATAATGCAATTAGCGGGAACACACGGTTGTCAAAAGAAATTTCGAAAGAGGGGAGATATAAAGATGCTAATATGATTAGGGTTGTGCCTTTCGCTAATGGAAAACCAATAGAACACGAAAGAAAAGCTAGCTTTTTCAAGCGGAAATTTGCTTCCTGCAACACAAACTCTAAAAAGTCTGGGACACTGAAAAGTCCATGGAGAATAAGAACACCTCCTCCCAGCTGCCCACTGCACTGAGGATAGGAAACTCTGTTACCACTGATAAATCCACTATAATTGAGAATCTCAATAAGTATTATTCTACGGTTGGCCATGCTTTCCACCTGGCTACCCCTACCCCGGTAACTGCACTGTACCCCCCACAGCAACTCGCCCAAGCCTTCCCCATTTCTCCTTCTCCCAAATCCAGTCAACTGATGTTCTGAAAGAGCATCTGTACCCCTACAAATCAGCCGGGCTAGACAATCTGGACCCTTTCTTTCTAAAACTATCTGCCGAAATTGTTGCAACCCCTATTACTAGCCTGTTCAACCTCTCTTTCATGTCGTCTGAGATTCCCAAAGATTGGAAAGCAGCTGCGGTCATCCCCCTCTTCAAAGGTGGGGACACTCTTGACCTAAACTGCTACAGACCTATATCCGTCCTACCCTGCCTTTCTAAGGTCTTCGAAAGCCAAGTCAACAAACAGATTACTACCGACCATTTCGAATCCCCCCGCACCTTCTTCGCTATGCAATCTGGTTTCAGATCTGGTCATGGGTGCACCTCAGCCACGCTCAAGGTCCTGAACAATATCTTAACCGCCATCAATAAGAAACAATTGTGTTCAGCTGTATGTCATTTACAAAATAGCCTCCAATACCCTACTCAATAAATTGGATGCAGTCTATCACAGTGCCATCTGTTTTGTCACCAAAGCCCCATATTCTACCCACCACTGCGACCTGTATGATCTCGTTGGCTGGCCCTCGCTTCATACTCGTCGCCAAACACACTGGCTCCAGGTCATCTACAAGACCCTTCTAGGTAAAATCCCCCCTTATCTCAGCTTGCTGGTCACCATAGCAGCACCCACCTGTAGCACGCGCTCCAGCAGGTATATCTCTCTTGTCACCCCTAAAACCAATTCTTCCTTTGGTCGCCTCTCCTTCCAGTTCTCTGCTGCCAATGACTGGAACGAACTACAAAAATCTCTGAAACTGGAAACCTTTATCTCGCTCACTAGCTTTAAGCACCAGCTGTCAGAGCAGCTCACAGATTACTGCACCTGTACATAGCCCATCTATAAATAGCCCAAACAACTACCTCTTCCCCTACTGTATTTCATTATTTATTTTTGCTCCTTTGCACCCCATTATTTTTTATTTAATCTACCATTCCAGTGTTTTACTTGCTATATTGTATTTACTTCGCCACCATGGCCTTTTTTTGCCTTTACCTCCATTATCTCACGTCATTTGCTCACATCGTATGTAGACTTATTTTTCTACTGTATGTTTTTTTACTCCATGTGTAACTCTGTGTTGTTGTATGTGTCGAACTGCTTTGCTTTATCTTGGCCAGGTCGCAATTGTAAATGAGAACTTGTTCTCAACTTGCCTACCTGGTTAAATAAAGGTGAATTTTTTTATATTTTTTAAATAGGCTACTGGTTTCATTGGCATATGGAAGTCTATAAAATAATGGCCTCAATGTTTCTATGGTCGGATTTTACTTTGAAGCAAGGTAAGACATGTCTCATAATATGAAGTAAAACATTCAGGCTTCAAACAATTAAGTATATATTTTCAAAATGCATACTGCCTCCAGCTCATTGCAAAGTGATGTGTGACTCGCTGAAGCCTGTCTACCATTGCCTATCTGCACTTGAATTGCGTATGGGAGCGCTCTTAAATTACAGTGCTATCTGAGAAATAAAAATAGTAGTCATTTTTAATTATGGCCATCAAAACTGTTTTTAACAAGCAATTGCATTTAGAATTGTTATGCAATGATTGGGCTTATAAAAACATGTTTCACTCCAGCAGCAACTAATGAGCTGTTTGAGGAGCAGTAGCAGCAGCTTTCATGCTGTCTGACAGATTTTCCACTCATAGGCTCTGTATCGGTATGCTGTGCGTGTGTAACAAACATAACTACTAACGAAAATACACACGCGGCAATTGAATTAACAAAATTATGCAAATTAACCTATAGACCAATAAGCATGTCAAATATATTTCCATCAACGAATAGACTAAAAGGCATTATTTTGCAATGTTGATTTTCTGTCTTCTCCTGGACAATTGGTCGGTACCAGTTTTATTTATTGGCTTTTCATTTTTTTATCGGCCAAAAGCCATCTATTACCGGCCAATGGAAACCCTGACACACACACATCATAACACATGTTCAGCAGCAGCTTCACTCTGTCTGGATTCCTGACAGTGAACAGCCCCGACGCATAATTCCACTGCTATGTACAGCCTGCATCCCAAATGGAACCCTATTCCAAATATAGTTCACTTCTTTTGACCAGACCAGAGCCCATAGGAATAGGGTGCCATATGGGACAAAGCCACAGACTGCAGTAAGTGGACTGAGGACATTAAAGAGTGTCTGGAGGGAAGAACAGAACAGAACATGACAGTCAGTTAATAAGTGTTGAGAAGAAGACCAAGTGGAGGCTAGACCACAGACAACAATGTCTGTCTGACTCAACATACTGTACTGTACAGGAGGATCTGACTGGTGTTAGAGAAAAGGAAGGGATCCTATTGACTATTGGATAAGAAGGGGGCAAAAAGAAGAGATCACAGTTCCAAGCAGAAGACGAGGAGTATTAGTGATTAGTTGTGATACATAGAAGAGGAATGGGTGACAGGGGGGGGGGTGTCTGGCTAGAACAGGTACTGTGGGAAAGGTGAGGCGGATCCAGCTGAATGGGGTGATAATGACGCATGCTTACTCCTGCAGGGCCTGCCATGGTTCTGTCAGCACAACAGATAACTGTCAACTCCAGGGAACACTACTGTGATTCTCTAACACCAAGGAAGGTGTGTGTGTGTGATAGATTGTTGATTGTCTGTCAGTGTGTGTGTGCCTACGAATGTGATGTGTGTACGTAGCAACACCTGAGGATCTGTCTTTTTCAGCCATCTATGTCTTGTGTTTGAGGGGTGCAAAATCCACATCTTGCTGAATTGTTTGCTTTCATTTTCCTCCTGCGACTCTTTCATCCAATTGCTTGTGCCTGTCAATTTTTCCCGTTAATGTAATGACCGCGGAAATGTTTGTAATGACCTGTCAAATATAGCCCGGTAATGGCTGAAATGGGCTCAATGGAATGCATTGTCATTCCGTTGCATCTATAAGAAAGCTAAAGCTTCGTCAGGGATTTAACACATTATCTCGACACTTACATCATACGAAAGAGAAGAAAAATAACTTTATTTTGATAGGTGTATATTTTTGGTGGAATTGAAAGAAGTAATACTTTAATACAATTGAAATATTTACAAATTCACTGAAATGAAATCAACTCCCGAAAATGAACCCTCAGATTTAGTGATATTACAGTACATCTGATCTCGCGAACAATGTAAAGTATGTATAGCTAGGTGTAATCTAGAGCCAACAATGTACAAGCCGAAGGTATCCTGTTGTTGTCACACTTGTTGAATTATGCAACAGTACGTGACAACAACAGCAATTAATGAGGCAGTCTAGACAGTGCAGGTGAGTGCAGCTAGATTAAGACAGAGCACGTTTTTGGTGGTCGCAGCCCTGAATTAATACCTGAATTCCCACCAAAATCCCTGAACACCGGTCATTATTTGTCAGTGCCATTAAAATGTTCATGTGCAATAATGCAGTCAATATCGGATGGATCAATGGAGTATCTTCATCCATTGTCCAACTGTTGCATTTATTAGAATTGTTTTAAAGTGTACGCGTATCTATGTCTTTATGTGTATATACTGTGTGTTGGCAGCAGAGGGGGAGGGATGTTATTTCCACACCCTAACAGTCTTCAGAAGTAATGATGCAGGTTATTGCATATGACTTGTAACACCTCGGCCCAGTGGGCGTTCACAGTGGGACAGGCTGTCCTTGTACATTAGCCTTTAGGGGATGTGCTTCTGTCCTGCTGCCTGCCATAACCCAGAGCAAAGCGGTGTGTGTGTGCGTGTGTGTGTGTGTGATAGAGAGAGCTAATTCAGACAGACCTAGCCCTCTCGACCTGCAGTTGATAGCTTCCCTGCCTGTTGTGACACTGATATCTGGATGCCATATCACATTTTGCATGGTATTTTTCTTTCCCCATTGTCCTCTCATGCTATACATTAGACTGGGGAAGAAAAGCATGAACTTGTTCACAAGAGGCTTTCATAGGCTTCAGCACAGTAGGTCTTCAGAGTGTCCCTTAATCTCACTTGTTCTTATTATTCTCCAATGTCTGAACGCATTCATGATCTCAAGCTACAGTTAGTACAAATACTATGAATTATCTGAACATCCACAAACCAGGTGGACCTTGGTCTCTTTTTCATTTCAGAACAGCTTGGTGTTTCATCAATTTCAAGTGTTTCTACAACTGTTAGATCATGAATGAACGTCATAATGTGGACACTAATCAAAGGGTTTGTGAAAAAGAGAGTCTATTTAAACTCTAGGTCTATATCTAATCCCAGATGTGGCATACTGGAACCATACAAGCTTGTTGGAACGGTACAATACAAGCTGTCTAGAGAGTGACAGTCACAAAATGACCATGGACTAATAACTATTCAACAATACCACAGTGTATAGGCCTATCGGGGGGGGGGGGGCAGGGGCTGGAGTCCCTTCAGTACATTAGGTGGAACATGTCCTCAGTCCCTTTGTGAAAAGGTCACCCTTTGAGACCCAAAACAGCTGAACATGGCACCGTGACACACTTAACTGACAGGCGGATTTGTATGGGCTGCAAAGGCCTCCAATTACTTTCTGACACCACTGTCCATCAAAGAGGAAGAGACCTAGGACCTGACAGGGAGGGAGGGAGGTGTGTGAGTGTGTGTGTCATATTGCCAAAGACGCACACACCACAGCCTAAAAGTCCACCAACCCCTATCATGGTGGAGGAGCTGCAGGGTACTCCTCGTTAATTGAGTTTGATCTAATGAAGGCAATGCGAAATGAGGGTTATTGTTAGCCCTGAGGACAATACCAAAGTTGAATTTGATGTAAGATGCTCGGGGAATTTCTTTGAAATGGAAAAATTGCATTAAATATTTATATTATTTATATTGTGCTTGTTATTATTAGCTGTGGTGTTCTACTCTTAGTAGCAGTAGAAAGAGCAGCAGCATAAGGTCCAAAATTCCCTATCCGGTCATAGGTTCAGTACACATTACTGCATTCTGTATCAGAAAGTTCAAAGACGCAATGTCCAAGCTCTACGAACGCGGCCTCTGACCCTCCCTCTGCTACACTGCCCTGCTGAGAATCACACACAACAAAGATGTGGTGAGGCTGCACTCTGCCCGTATGTAAATAAGGTATCTGTTTTTATTTGTAATACATTTGCAAACATAAAAATAAACAAACTTTTCAATTTGTCATTTATGGGGTATTTAATCCATTTTAGAATAAGGCTGTAACGTAGCAAAATGGGGAAAGAGTCAAGGGGTCTGAATTCCTTCTGAATGCACTTTGCAAATAGCCATTGCAAGCTAGCTATTTAATAGTGGCTATCAGTTTTTTTTCTTCTAATTGTGCTTTGTGACAATGTCAAGCACTGAGTGGAAATCATTCCCATATTAATGACCTTCTATTTTGGATAATCCACACCAAGGATCAAGTTTGTTTGTTCTTGTTTTCCCCATGTATTGGCCTGACAGACGATGTGCTTGCAGCCTATTTTTTACGTCCAATCACTGTACCCATATGGCGAATAAAACTCGTTCATTTTGCGTTGTGATAATGCCATTTAGACTTCAGAAAATAGTGGGTCATATTCAACAATATTACCATTTATTTTGGATAGTCAGCATTTAGGGGACATACTTTTCATCCTGCATATGTTCTTGACTGAGATTGCTAAATCTACAACTAATGTGACATTAGGGTGGTACATGCTATCTTGTTTAGTAACCCGAACCAAATTAAGGCTGTTGGCAATGTAGCTATGTCTTTCGTACAGTAGCGATCCGGTGTTGATTTTCCTCTGTAGCGTTAGTAACTTTAAATGTTTTCCTTTGTGAGAAATGTTATTTGGTTATATGCTGTAAGACCCCCTAATGTATATGGTATATGCCATTTAATTTCTGATGAAAGGTAGCTCTCCTCTTATTTTTATGATGGTATATTGGGCATTTACTATCATGCAGGCGTGACTATTGTCACTTACTGTAGTCCTGGTCAATGTGGACTTCCAAAAAATATCTAAATAAAAAGTTATATGCAACCAAAAAAATGCCTCATCAACACCTGGCAGTGAGCTGATGCTGTCACTCTGACCATACACTTCCCCTTTTTTCTTTTCTTACTCATGCTAAAACCCCAAAGGCTTCCCCTGGGCTAATTAAATGACATTACATTATATCTCACCTCATGTTAATGATATAATGGCAACCCAACTAAATAAAGAATAGTCTCTACCGTATTAGCTGGAACTGCGAATGGCTGAACCATCCTGTCAAGAGAAAAAAATGTATTTGCTCACCTCAAGCAATAGAAGGCTGGGTTGGTCTATTTACAGTGCCTTCAGGTCTTGACTTTTTCCACATTTTGCTACTTTACAGCCTTAATCTAAAATGATTTTTTTTCCTCATCCGTCTATACACAATACCCAATAATGACAAAGCAAAAACAGTTTTTTTGTATTTTTGCAAATGTATTCAAAATTTTTAAAAACTGTTCAAACCAAGATTGAACTCTTTGGCCTGAATGCCAAGTGTCACGTCTGGAGGAAACCTGGCACCATCCCTATGGTGACTTATGGTGGTGGCAGCATCATGCTGTGGGTATGATTTTCCAGCGGCAGAAATTGGGAGACTAGTCCAGATCGAGGCAAAGATGAACGGAGCAAAGCACAGAGAGATCCTTGATGAAACCCGGACTTTAACCCTATAGAACATCTCTGGAGATACCAGAAAATAGCTTTGCATAGACGGTCCCCATCCAACCTGACAGAGCTTGAGAGGATCTGCAGAGAAGAATAGGGGAAACTCTCCAAATACAGGTGTGCCAAGCTTGTAGCGTTATACCCACGAAGACTCGGGACTATAATCGCTGCCAAAGGTGCTTCAACAAAGTACTGAGTAAAGGGTCAGAATACTTATGTAAATGTGATATTCCATTTTTTTGTTTCTGCTTTGTCATTGTGGGGTATTCTGTGTAGATAGATGAGGGGGAAATTTATTCTATTTTAGAAGAAGGCTGTAACCTAACAAAATGTGGAAAAAGTCAAGGGGTGTGAATAATTTCAGAAGGCACTGTGTGCTTGTGTGTATATATTATATTATATTACTTGTCCAAAGTTTTAGAACATCTAATCATTTAAGTGTTTTTCTTTATCTGTACTATTTTCTACATTGTAGAATAATAGTGAAGATATCAAAACTATGAAATAACGCACATAGAATAATGTAGTAACCAAACAATTGTTAAACAATTCTTCAAAGTAGCAACCCTTTGCCTTGATGACAGCTTTGCACAGTCTTGGCATTCTCTCAACCAGCTTCATGAGGTAGTCACAATTAACAGGTGTGCCTTGTTAAAAGTTAATTTGTTAATTTATTTCCTTCTTAATGTGTTTGAGCCATTCAGTTGTGTTGTGACAAGGTAGCGGGGGATATGCAGAAGATAGCCCTATTTGGTAAAAGACCAAGTCCATCTTATGGCAAGAGCAGCTCAAATAAGCAAAGAGAAACGACAGTCCATCATTACTTTCAGACATGAAGGTCAGTCAATCCAGAACATTTCAAGAACTTTGAACATTTCTTAAAGTGCAGTTGCAAAAACCATCAAGTGCTATGATGGAGGTGTAATGGTGTGGGGGTGCTTTACTGGTGACACTGTCTGTGATATTTAGAATTCAAGGCACACTTAACCTGCATAGCTACCACAGCATTCTGTAGCGATACGCTATCCCATCTGGTTTGCACTTAGTGGGATTATAATTTCTTTTTCAACAGGACAATGACCCAACACACCACCAGGCTGTGTAAGGGCTATTTGACCAAGAAGGACAGTGATGGACTGCTGCATCAGATGACCTGGCCTCCATAATCACCTGACCTCAACCCAATTGAGATGGTTTGGGATGAGTTGGACCGCAGAGTGAAGGAAAAGCAGCCAACAACTGCTCAGCATATCTGGGGACTCTTTCAAGATTGTTGGAAAAGCCTTCCAGGTGAAGCTGGTTGAGAGAATGCTAAGAATGTGCAAAGCTGTAATTAAGGCAAAAGCTGCTACTTTGAAGAATTTTAAATATAAAATATATTTTGATTTGTTTAACACTTTTTTGGTTACTACATGATTCCATATATGTATGTATGTATGTATGTATGTATGTATGTATGTATGTATGTATGTATGTATGTATGTATGTATGTATGTATGTATGTATGTATGTATGTATGTATGTATGTATGTATGTACAGTTGCAGTCGGACGTTTACAATCACTTCCGACTTCATCTGTACATACATACAGTGCCTTGCGAAAGTATTCGGCCCCCTTTCGCAAGGCACTGTACATACACACATACACACATATACACTCTGGACGCCGCCATTGCTCGAATTAATCCTTAATTCCATTCTTTTAGTTTTAGATTTGTTTGTATTGTTAGATATTACTACAGTGTTGGAGCTAGGAACAAGAGCATTTCACCACACCCACAATCTGCTAAATAGGTGTATGCAACCAATAAAATTTGATTTGATCTGTTTATTGTATTTTGATGTTTATTGTTGTGCTATACAAGGCTCATTCGGAAAAGAGGCCTTGGTTTCAGCATTGACTCCCTGTCAAAATAAAGGTTACATTGAGAAATACTGTATATAGTGTACTATTAGTGTACTATATAGGGAATAGGGTGCCATTTGGGACACATAGGCAGTGGTAATTGATAACTGTAGATGCATCAGAATAACCATAGGCTCATTATAAGTAGCCAATGGTGTCATAGAATTATGCCTGTGTCCCAAATGACACCCTCATCCCTACATAATACTAATCCAAAATGAAATTTAGAATCGGCTTCCTATTTCGCAAACAAAGCATCCTTCACTCATGATGCCAAACATACCCTCGTAAAACTGACCATCCTACCGATCCTCGACTTCGGCGATGTCATCTATAAAATAGCCTCCAACACTCTACTCAACAAATTGGATGCAGTTTATCACAGTGCCATCTGTTTTGTCACCAAAGCCCCATATATTACCCACCTCTGCGACCTGTATGCTCTCGTTGGCTGGCCATCGCTTCATACTCGTCGCCAAACCCACTGGCTCCAGGTCATCTACAAGTCTCTGCTAGGTAAAGCCCCGTCTTATCTCAGCTCACTGGTCACCATAGCAGCATCCACCCGTAGCATGCGCTCCATCTCAGTAGCCAATTCCTCCTTGGCCACCTTTCCTTCCAGTTCTCTGCTGCCAATGACTGGAACGAACTGCAAAAATCAAAGAAACTGGAGTCTTATATCTCCCTCACTAGCTTTAAGCACCAGCTGTCAGAGCAGCTCACAGATCACTGCACCTGTACATAGCCCATCCAACTACCTAATTCCCATACTGTATTTATTTATCTTGCTTCTTTGCACCCCAGTATCTCTACTTGCACATTAATCTTCTGCACATCTACCATTCCAGTGTCTAATTGCTGTACTGTAATTACTTCGCCACCATGGCCTATTTATTGCCTTTACCTCCCTTATCTTACTTCATTTGCACTGTATATAGATTTGTATTTTTTCTACTGGATGTAGAAAAATGTATTATTGACTGTATGTTTGTTTATTCAATGTGTAACTCTGTGTTGTTGTATGTGTCGAACTGCTGTGCTTTATCTTGGCCAGGTTGCAGTTGTAAATGAGAACTTGTTCTCAACTTGCCTACCTGGTTAAATAAAATATTTAAAAATAATAATAATAATGCACTACATTTGACCATAGCCCTATGGAGGCCCTAATCACTTTATGAATAGGGTGCCATTTGGGACTCAGCCTAAGTGAATTCAGCAGTCAGTATATTGTGAATTATTATGTCTAGACCTCTGTTCTCGTGGGACGTCCTCGCTGGACGATTTTTATCAGTCATTCAAGCTGTTCACCAGCAGATTCTATTAATCATCCTCTTAATTCAATCAAATGGCCGATGTTCCCAGCTCAGCCTCTCTAAGTGGCTTTAAGAGAGCTGGAGACTGAGGATACGTCCCAAATAGCCCTATTTTCCCTTTGTAGTGCACTACTTTCCATGGGCTCTGGTCAGAAGTAGTTCACTAAATGGGGTACCATTTGGGATGCAGCCAGAGACTGTGTGTGCTGGTGTGTGGGTATGGCCCTTCACACTGGAGCTAGAGAACTAGGTCTCTCTCTGACTGCAAAGAACAAGGTTTAAGGGTTAGGAGTTTAAGGGTTAGACTCAAAAAGTCAGGTGGAGTGATTATTCATGACTCTCATAGCCTACACTACAAACTCACAACTTCAGGCCTGGCTTAACAGTAGCCAACCGTTATTCACAGGCTTGCTAAGACTACACTACTCAAAGTCTAGCTAAGTTAACAGATACAGGCAACTTGCAGTCAGACCACATGTGAAAATGCAATGCAGTCCATCTGTACCCTGTATACCCCCTCTTCAACCTCATAAATAATGGACGCAGGCGAAGCATCTGTCAACGTATTCTGTCAACCTGTTCCAGATGAGAGTCAGGCAGAGCAGGGCAGGAGGGAGCGACGTGATGTTACGCACACAGGTTGCATCCTAAATGGCACCCTATTCCCTACATAGTGCACTACCTTATTGGCGATGATCAAATGTAGTGCACTATGTAGGGAATAGGGTGCCATTTGGGAAGCAACCTACACACATAGCAAACCCCTCGTCCGTTCCCACTGTGTGTCTCTCTCTTGCACCCCTGGTCTGTTTACATCAATACGCTGACATCCACGCTTACCTACACGCTTGATTCTATCTGCTGAATTTATGAGCGCCTAGGTCTCTACATCTACACTCCCCTCCCCCACCACCAACTCCACCTGGTAACCACCAGAATAGGGGGAAAGAACTGTCAAGAGTGTATGACTGGAGAATAAACACGCTTCCGATGCCCTCTGTGCATAGACATTTTTTTGCCCGTGCTACAGATGTGTATATCAGCCCACTATTACAGGACTAGTAAAGGCCCAGTGCACTACTTTTGGGAAAAAATATATTTAAAAAAAAGTATACACTACATGACCAAAAGTATGTGGACACCTGCTCGTTAAACATCTCATTCCAAAATCATGGGCATTAATATGGAGTTGGTTCCCCTTTTGCTGCTACACCAGCCTCCACTCTTCTGGGAAGGCTTTCCACTAGATGTTGGAACTAGAGGTCGACTAATTATGATCTTTCAACGGCTATATCGATTCCGATTATTGGAGGACCAAAAAAAGCAGATTAATAGGCTGATTTGTATATATTTTTTTTTTAAATAATGACAATTACAACAATACTGAATATTTTAACTTAATTTAATACATCAATAAAATCTATTTAGTCTCAAATAAATAATAAAACATGTTCAATTTAGTTTAAATAATGCAAAAACAAAGTGTTGGAGAAGAAAGTAAAAGTGCAATATGTGCCATGTAAAAAAGCTGACGTTTAAGGTCCTTGCTCAGAACATGAGAAGATATGAAAGCTGGTGGTTCCTTTTAACATGATTATTAGGTTGTAATTATTATAGGACTATTTCTCTCTATACCATTTGTATTTCATATACCTTTGACTATTGGACTACTTTGACTACTGTTTTAATTTGTACTTTAGTATTGCCAGCCTAATCTCGGGAGTTGATAGGCTTGAAGTCATTAACAGCTGCTGGCAAACGCAGAAAAGTGCTGTTTGAATGAATCCTTACAAGCCTGCTGCTGCCTACCACCGCTCAGTCAGGCTGCTCTATCAAATCAGACGTAATAATAACATAATAACACACAGAAACACGAGCCTTAGGTCATTAATATGGTCAAATCCGGAAACTATAATTTCGAAAACAAAACGTTTATTCTTTCAGTGAAATACGGAACCATTACGTATTTTATCTAACGAGTTGCATCCATAAGTCTAAATATTGCTGTTACATTGCACAACCTTCAATGTTATGTCATCATTATGTAAAATTCTGGCAAATTAGTTCGCAACATTCCAGGCTGCCCAAACTGTTGCATATACCCTGACTCTGTGTGAAATGAACGCAAGAGAAGTGACACAATTTCCCTAGTTAATATTGCCTGCTAACATGAATTTCTTTTAACTAAATATGCAGGTTTAAAAAAATATACTTCTGTGTATTGATTTTGAGAAAGGCATTGATGTTTATGGTTAGGTACATTCGTGCAACGATTGTGATTTTTTCCCGCAAATGCGCTTTTGTTAAATCATCCGCAGTTTGGCGAAGTTGGCTGTCTTTGTTAGGAAGAAATGGTCTTCACACAGTTCGCAACGAACTGCTGCATATAACATTACCCTGACTCTGTTGGACAGAACGCAAGAGAAGTGACACAATTTCCCTAGTTAAAAGAAATTAATGTTAGCAGGCAATATTAACTAAATAAGCAGGATTCAAAATATATACTTGTGTATTGATTTTAAGAAAGGCGTTGATGTTTATGCTTAGGTACACACTGGTGCAACCACAGTGCTTTTTTCACGAATGCGCTTGTTAAATCACCCTAACAGTTCTTGTCCTGACGTTGCTTCTCGAGGCAGTTTGGGACTCGGTAGTGAGTGTTGCAACTGAGGACAGACGGTTTTTACACGTTACGCGCTTCAGCATTTGGTGGACCCGTTCTGTGAGCTTGTGTGGCCTACCACTTTGTGGCTGAGGCATTGTTGCTCCTATACGTTTCCACTTCACAATAACAGCACTTACAGTTGACCGGGGCAGCTCTAGCAGGGCTGAAATTTGACGAACTGACTTGTTGGAAAGGTGGTATCTTATGACAGTGCGACATTGAAAGTCACTGAGCTGATCAGTAAGGCCCTTCTACTGTCAATGTTTGTCTATGGAGATTGCATGGCTGTGTGCTCAATTTTATACACCCGTCAGCAATGGGTGTGGCTGAAATAGCCAAATCCACTAATTTGAAGGGGTGTCTACATACTTTTTTATAGTGTATATATACAGTGGGGCAAAAAAGTAGTTAGTCAGCCACCAATTGTGCAAGTTCTCCCATTTAAAAAGATGAGAGAGGCCTGTAATTTTCATCATAGGTACACTTCAACTATGACAGACAAAATGAGAAAAAAAATCCAGAAAATCACATTGTAGGATTTTTTATTAATTTATTTGCCAATTATGGTGGAAAATGAGTATTTGGTCACCTACAAACAAGCACGATTTCTGGCTCTCACAGACCTGTAACTTCTTCTTTAAGAGGCTCCTCTGTCCTCCACTCGTTATCAGTATAAAAGACACCTGTCCACAACCTCAAACAGTCACACTCCAAACTCCACTATGGCCAAGACCAAAGAGCTGTCAAAGGACACCAGAAACAAAATTGTAGACCTGCACCAGGCTGGGAAGACTAAATCTGCAATAGGTAAGCAGCTTGGTTTGAAGAAATCAACTGTGGGAGCAATTATTAGGAAATGGAAGACATACAAGACCACTGATAATCTCCCTCGATCTGGGGCTCCACGCAAGATCTCACCCCGTGGGGTCAAAATGATCACAAGAACGGTGAGCAAAAATCCCAGAACCACACGGGGGGACCTAGTGAATGACCTGTAGAGAGCTGGGACCAAAGTAACAAAGCCTACCATCAGTAACGCACTATGCCGCCAGGGACTCAAATCATGCAGTGCCAGGCGTGTCCCCCTGCTTAAGCCAATACATGTCCAGGCCTGTCTGAAGTCTGCTAGAGAGCTTTTGGATGATCCAGAAAAAGATTGGGAGAAAGTCATATGGTCAGATGAAACCAAAATATAACTTTTTGGTAAAAACTCAACTCGTCGTGTTTGGAGGACAAAGAATGCTGAGTTGCATCCAAAGAACACCATACCTACTGTGAAGCATGGGGGTGGAAACATCATGCTTTGGGGCTGTTTTTCTGCAAAGGGACCAGGACGACTGATCCATGTAAAGGAAAGAATGAATGGGGCCATGTATCATGAGATTTTGAGTGAAAACCTCCTTCCATCAGCAAGGGCATTGAAGATGAAACGTGGCTGGGTCTTTCAGCATGACAATGATCCCAAACACACCGCCCGGAAACGAAGGAGTGGCTTCGTAAGAAGCATTTCAAGGTCCTGGATTGGCCTAGCCAGTCTCCAGATCTCAACCCCATAGAAAATCTTTGGAGGGAGTTGAAAGTCCGTGTTGCCGAGCAACAGCCCCAAAACATCACTGCTCTAGAGGAGATCTGCATGGAGGAATGGGCCAAAATACCAGCAACAGTGTGTGAACCTTGTGAAGACTTACAGAAAACGTTTGACCTCTGTCATTGCCAACAAAGGGTATGTAACAAAGTATTGAGATAAACTTTTGTTATTGACCAAACTCTTATTTTCCACCATAATTTGCAAATAAATTCATAAAAAATCCTACAATGTGATTTTCAGGATTTTTTTTCTCATTTTGTCTGTCATAGTTGAAGTGTACCTATGATGAAAATTACAGGCCTATCTCATCTTTTTAAGTGGGAGAACTTGAACATTTGGTGGCTGACTAAATACTTTTTTGCCCCACTGTATATTTATAATTGATTATGATTTTTCAGGGGGTGTTGCAGCACCCTCAGCACCCCTACTTCCCGTGGCTATGCCTCTGTATCTGTACACTTATGGAGGGCACTCTTACTTTTCATAAAGAATGAAATGGACAGAACTCCCAAAGTTATTTTATTTCCCCACACACTTTTAAAGAACAATCTGTGAGTGATCTCACATTCTCTCTCTGCAGGCATACAGTACTGTACCTGTGAGTTACTTCTGAATCTATTGATAGATCCCAGAACTGACTTAACTAGGCAGCTCAGGTCGATGGAACCAACGTGCCTCTAAGCTCACTGACAGGACTCTAAAAGAGGCAGTTAAAGATGTATCTCAACGTTTTGAATCTCTGTTTTCACGCCTCTCCCTTCTCACCCTGGTCGAGGTGCTGAGTAGAAAGAATGGTGGCAGGGTCTGTGTCCGAAATGGCACCCTATTCCTTATATACAGTAGTTCACTACTTTTGACCAGGGCCTATTGGGCTCTGGTAAAAAAAATAGTGCAGTATGTAGGGAATAGGGTGCCAATTGGGAGGCAGGTAGGGTGTACTGTACTGTACGGTTGTACTGCACTGTACGGTTGTACTGCTAAAGCAGGTTTATGGACTAAAGCACTGTCTCCTCAGCCTTGTCCTAATGGAGGATTCAGCTCATAAAGCAGCATCATGATTTGCAATAAGCAGAGTTAGGGAGAGTAATGAAGGTGTAAATCAACTGAGCCGTTTTTTTAAATCTGGCGTTCGCGGCCCTCCCAGCCTGCCTCCCCTACTCTACTCCTTCCCCCTCCCGAACGGCTAACTCTCCTCCCTCTGTAATGGAAAGCCTGGTGCGCCCTAATAACGCTGAGTGAGTTGCAGTATTAGTAAACAGAACCTGTATTGACTCAGCCAGGTCCAAGCTCTGCCTCACTCAGCGTTTGTTTGTGTGTGTTAATGCGTGCGTGACTTCAAGGTGACATATCCAAGAAAACTAGAGCTAAACAGTAGTGGGCAATTGGGTGTTTACATGCAGATAACATATAACATATGAACATATTTCAGTCCAAGTTTGGAGGAGGGGTTATTGGGTGGGAATCTTGATAACTACAGCTTTGTTGTCAAAAAGTTCCAAAAAATTGCTTATTTTGATGCCTGCGCATGGACTTTATCAGGGAATGTATTGATTACACAAAGGCATTGTAAAGGGCAACCCGGGGCCTTAGCGCTAACATCAGCATGACCCGCCCCGCTCTGCCCTTTTCTAGATATAGTCATCGTCGTCACAATGTGGAAATGGAGAGGTCAGATATGTGTATTAGAAGCAATCATCCAAAAAGAAAAGGGTCAGATACTTTGGAGTAGAAATGCTTGGCCTGGGAGTTGTGTTCATTTCCATTCCTCGCTCTGCACCATCGATCGCGAAGCAAAAAGGCCTGGCTCTCCAATATCCATGGTCACCTTTTTTTTAAACAGGGTATTACTTTTTTAATGCAGTGGGGGCTTTCATTCAGGGACTCTAGGCAGGAAAAAAAGATAAAGAAATGTTTTTGTGCGTGTGTCTGTGCGTGTGCGTGTGTGTGTGTGTGTGTGTGTGTGTGTGTATCTGTTGACCTCAAACACAAAGAAATGATGGCGGGGGATAATGAAAGAAAGTGGCCTACATTTTCGATATTCATGAGGGAGATTGGTTGCCTGTAGTCCACCCATGACATTAGGCTGAATGATTTTCTTCATCTAGCTGTTTAAGACCAGGTAGCCTCCTCTGCCTCTTTAATGTGGTATTGATTGTTTATCTGAAATACCACCGTGCTGGAGCCGTGTTGGTGGCAATGGGGGTTGGGTAGAGGGTGGAGAGGGGTGGTGGGGGAACAAGGCTGGGTGGTAAGGTTGTGATGGATATACAGACACGCTTAACAGACTGTCTCCTTTGACTAGGGCTCCCGAGTGGCGCAGCGGTCCAAGGCACAGCATCTCAGGGCTAGAGGCGTCACTATAGACCCTGGTTTGATTCCAGGATGTATCACAACCGGCCATGATTGGGAGTCCCATAGGGCGGCGCACAATTGGCTCAGCGTTATCCGGGTTAGGGTTTGGCCAGGGTATGCCATCATTGTAAATATCAATTTGTTCTTAGCTGACTTGCTTAGTTAAATAAAGGTTAAATGAAATAAAACTAGGCTGGTTGTGATCCTGTATCTTAGGATGAAACCTAATTTTCCTGTACCTGTCAGTACAGTAACGGCCCCGGTGTTAAATGGAATAGAAACTGAGGTTGAAATGTAAGTGATGTGTCTCGTGTACGATAAGGCATCCTCAAATTCATATTCATTGTTATGCCCTTGTCTAGTGAGCCTGGTAGCTTTGCCTGGTGCCAAGGGCTTGTGTCCACCCCTCTCTGCCCCCTCTCCTCTCTGCCCATGGGCCCATATGGTCAGATACACTGTATCACAGTGACCTGTGGCTGGGGTTGTTGTTCAGCCAGACCCCTGAGGTGCTTGATAATTAAACATGCACTGGAAGTCACCATGGTCACTAGGAAAGGTGAGCATGATTAAATCTGTGTTTTTTTTATGGCGGTTGAGGGTCCTGTACACTGTGTGTGTGTGTGCGTGTGCGTGCGTGCGTGCAAGGGGCGAGCGGTCACTGCTATGGTCAACGGAGGATGAAATAAGCTAATTCCACCAACCCATTCATAGGAAAACAATGAAACACAGAGAAATTGAGTGCTGTTGGATAACCAATATTTCTGAATGGAAAAGCATGGCAAACACACCTTTCATTAGGACAAGGACATCTATCCATACCTTACAATAATCTAGTTGTACATCGTATGGAGGCACTATGTAAATACATTTTCCAAGGCTATATCCCAATTACAAATGTATTAGAAAGTTGCACACGCAATACATGCACAGTATATGCTCACCATGATTCAATGGGTAACAAGGCTATTCCACTGTATGAGGAAGTTTATTTTTCTTATATCAAGAAGCTTAAGTGGTGCTTTAAGCCAGATACATTATGAGAGATCTATATGTCCAATTGAAAAAGAGGTCCAAAGCCTAGGCGTATACAAAACACCTTTACAAAGTGCAAGTATCACTCTCCCCTCTGCATGTACACTACATGTGTGACTGAACCATCCATAGTGTAAAATGTGCTGGTTTACTGTGAGCTTACAGGAAAATGCATTCTTCTCCGCCAAGGAAGACTAAGAAACACATATTTTCTCCTCCCTACAGATTCTTTTGTTAGAGTCATACTACTTTAGATTTGTAATGTGTTTTCTGTTTAAGCTCCATGAATTATGTATTGCTGTCTGACAATTGGGTCTGTGGCTTTATCTATTTCATGTAGCTGACCTGCTGTTTGAATAGCAATGTGTTTTTATAAAGGTCCCCCTGTTTGTAATTGTCACAACCAGGCTAGAAAGGGGGAGAGAGGGAAACGAAACAAACTAAACGTGGGATTGCAACAGCTGCTCTGATTTTCAATTCACAGTGCGCAGCTTGACCTTTGTGTTGCTGAATCAATGCTTCCGCCTCAAAATTGCACCATTCATTTGAAAAAGTAACGATTTGGTAGGAGTCGATCTAATCTCCAGGTACGTTATTTAATCAGAACAACCCAAACAATGAATAATGGAAAATAAAAACACATTTTTAATTACATTTGTTTTGATGTGTGTTTATTTCTGTGTTGATTTTTTGGGGGTATTTTATTTTTCCTGTGGACAGTGTATTGGGTTAACTGTTGAGAGAATAGGCTTTCAACACTTGACTGCATATGGCAGGCACATACACTTGGAACACACAGACACACACACTGACACACAAGCACACATACCTGTCCCATTTGCATAGGAATAGAGGCTTCCATACCGCGGCACATTGGGCGAAACAGGAAATGAGGGGAACACGCGCTGAGAACTCTCCTCCTTCTCTATTGTAAACAACTGAAAGGATAATTCCTAAATGGCACCCTATTCCCTATAGTGCACTACTTTTGACTGGAGTCATATGGGCCCTGGTAAAAAAAAGTTGTGCACTCTATAGGGAATAGCGTGTCATTTGGGACAAACATAAACACTGGCCGTCAGGAGACAGACAGCCCAGACCTCACTGACACCAGCCAAGTTCAAATTGTATTTGTTCTCATTCAAAAACTTCAGCTGGGTTTGATTTGAAAGAAAACAAATAATATCTGAACGCAGGTCTGGTCCGTATTGACACAGCCCATAGAGCTCTGATCTAACGCTGCAAAGAGAAATCACAAAACCACCAGTGTGTCACATAGGTGTCACAGACCGACAGACTGAGCTGAATACTAATCTTTTTAGCCTGCCCCCTTCTTTTAACTATTATTTGTAAGCTTCTGTCGCAGATTAGACCTGTCCTATTATGCAACAAAGTATTCCCATCTGTCTGCAACCAGGGTCCTAGATGTCATTCATCTAGGAGGAGCTCCATGACTGGTGGTGCCTCATTGGGGGGAATCAAACCACCAGCTATCTATTAGCCCTTAGTCACTGTGAGGACTCCAGCTGAGAGCGAGCGAGAGAGGGAGACTTTTCCTTAACTACTATGTCACTCCAGGGCAGTAAAAATCACAGGGCCATCCACTAGACTAGATAGAGTGATAAAAAGTAAGAGATACAGGACTTGGGATTAAAGAACAGTATGTTGAGAGAGCTGGTATAGCAGTAACCCCAATTTAACACACACAACCTAGCTGAAGAGGTTAAGACAACAAATGGACTGGCAAGAAAGGGTTACTCCAGTATACTGTCTGCAGTATCGAAACTGGGCTATACATGCAGTAAAGACAAGTGTTTTTTCTGAGTGTGAGTGGTGGCGGCAGTGCGCTTGTTTGAGTGATGGGGTCATCTCTGAATGGAAGCAGGGCTGGATATAATGAGATATCTGCTCCAAAATGGCACCCTAAATCCTATATAGGCCCATAGGGCTCTGGTCAAAAGCAGTGCACTATATAGGGAATAGGGTGACATTTGGGATGCACCCTGAGAAACGAACCCGTCTCATTGACTTGGCCCAGATCTGATGATTTATTTGGTTATTTGGGAAGCATTTGGGCAGCCAGGCAAGGTAATGTGTTTGCAATGAGCTCTGGAGCACTACATGTGGATGTATTGCTGAGGGAACACCCCCGGAACATTGACAGAGATGGTTTGAGCTAATACATCCCCACCCTCTGACAGATATGCGACAGACTAACACAGCTCCTCCCCCTGACAAGGATGGTACAGGCTAATTTGTTGGTCTTGTGTATGAGAATATACATCAGTGTTATTATGCACACTGACATGCACTTGTTCAGGGCATGATCGAAGTATGCATCCTCCTTATTGGTTTGAACCTTCTTAATTGATAGGCACTCATTGGTTGATGGCCTGGCTACTCTGAGAGCGGGCGCAGATGGAGAGATGTTAGCAAGCCGTTAAGATAAACCATCAGATTCCAGATGCACTTCTACATACTTTCAGATCAAATCAAATCAAATGTTATGTGTCACATGCACCGACTACATCCTTACCTGTCACGCCCTGACCTTAGATATCTTTGTTTTCTTTATTATTTTGGTTAGGTCAGGGTGTGACAAGGGTGGTTGGTTTAGTTTTTGTATTGTCTAGGTGTTTTTGTCCTGTCTAGGGTTTTGTATATCCACAGGGTTTTAGTATGTCTAGGTATATGTAGGTCTATGGTGGCCTGAATCGGTTCCCAAATAGAGACAGCTGTTTATCGTTGTCTCGTTGTCTCTGATTGGGGACCCTATTTTGGTTTTGTGGGTTATTGTCTATGTGTAGTTGCCTGTCAGCACTCATGTCTTATAGCGGCACATTTGTTTTGTATACTTTGTTCAGTGGTTCTCTTTCATTAAAGAAGAACGTATTCTTATCACGCTGCGCCTTGGTCTCCTTGTTATGACGAACCTGACACTTACAGTGAAATTCTTACTTACAAGCCCTTGACCGACAATGCCTTTAAGAAGTTTTAAGAAGAAAATAAAAGTTACAAATAATGAATTTAAAATAACAATAGAGATGCTAAATACAGGGGTTCCGGTACAGAGTCAATGTGCAGAGCCACCGGTTAGTCGAGATAATTTAGGTAATATGTACATGTAGGTAGAGTTAAAGTGACTATGTATAGATAATAAACAGAGAGTAGCAGCAGATTAAAAGAGAGCTGGGTAGCCCTTTGATTAGCTGTGCAGGAGTCTTATGGCTTGGGGTTAGAAGATGTTAAGAAGCCTTCCAGTACCGCTTGCCATGCGGTAGCAGAGAGAACAGTCTATGACTAGGGTGGCTGGAGTCTTTGACAATTTTTAGGGCCTTCCTCTGACACCGCCTGGTATAGAGGTCCTGGATGGCAGGAAGCTTGGCCCCAGTGATGTACTGGGCCATACGCACTACCCTCTTTAGTGCCTTGCGGTCGGAGGCCGAGCAGTTGCCATACCAGGCAGTGATGCTCTCGATGGTGCAGCTGTAGAACCTTTTGAGGATCTGAGGACCCATGCCAAATCTTTTCAGTCTCCTGAGGAGGAATAGGCTTTATATTGCCCTCTTCATGACTGCCTTAGTGTGTTTGAACCATGATAGTTTGTTGGTGATGTGGACACCAAGGAACTTGAAGCTCTCAACCTGCTCGACTGCAGCCCCATCGATGAGAATGGGGGCGTGCTCGGTCCTCCTTTTCCTGTAGTCCACAATCATCTCCTTAGTCTTGATCACGTTGAGGGAGAGAGGTTGTTGTCCTGGCACCACACGGCCAGGTCTCTGACCTCCTCCCTATCGGCTCTCATCTTGTTGGTGATCAGGCCTACCACAGTTGTGTCATCGGCAAACTTGATGATGGAGTCATGTTCCTTTCAAGAGCATGAACACACTCCCTTTAAATGGGAATATGACAGCCTGTATTAACCTGGTTCAGATAGAGCTGAGGGTTGTTTCTCTTCCCCTGAGTACAGTTAGGAGATGTGACTAAGGTGTGATTAGGGTCCCCTTAAGGCTGAACCGTAATCACACCTTAGTCACATCTCCTAAGAGAATAAACAGGTCCTACTAATTACCCCCAAAACAGCCCGAGCAAAGCCAACAATGAGTACAAACAAGAGGAGAACCTTGAATGTCTCAAACTTTCCTTGGAGAGAAAGGGTGAACATACGCCTCTCGCAAACTACTTCTCTGTAAAGGTGAATTACTCAGTTTGCTACATACTCCTCAACATCTTCCAGTTTCTCGACTGAATCCTCAGTCATTATTGAAGGCGACATGAAAATACTTTTAAGACACAGCTGCGTCTAGACATTCACCCCCAGCGAAACCAAAGATCAATATATATTGACAGGTTTCAGAATGAGAATCTAGAAAGTCCTATGGCTATTCCGCTGAGAGGGGACGAGGAGATTGGCAAAACAAGGACAGCCAGCCAGCCAAACACTAGCTACCCTATGTTTTAGCTCATTACTAAAAACATTGTGATAGACTAGCATCCTGTCCAAAGGGTGTACTTTTCCATCAAGCTGCCTCACGCTACAGAAACAAGAGATTGGCTCTTACCCTATGGGCTGTTCTGACTTGGACTAGGTTACATACTTTAAAAGGTTGTCTCCTCGTCTCCTCTCAGCGGAATAGCCATATCCCCATTTAAAGGGAGTGTGATTAGACGCATCCTTGTGATGCGAGGACAAGGCAACCTAACCCTCCCCCAGTATCACATCTGTTTGGTTCGCATCCTCTCACCGGCAGCCAACTGATTAGTAAACTCTCAACCCACATATGAACAATAACTGAAGGAAAGACACAAAAAAAGCAAAGCGTTGTATTTGGGTCAGCTGCACTATTCCCAATGCACCAAGTGGGATTTAGTGATAAATTTAGCCAAGAAGAAGAGGGATACTATAGGAGTACCTCTGTCTGTGTCCGTGGATGCATCCCAAATGACACCCTATTCCCTTTGTTGTGCACTACTTTAACCAGGGACCTGCTGAAAATTTGTGCACTATATCGGGAATAGTGTGCCATTTAGGACATAAAGCATGAACCTCTTAATAAAGTCAGAGGGAGGCAACCATGAGTCAAGGCAAAGGGAACGGAAACTGTGAAACAACCTGTCGCTGACAGTGTCACACATTAGCAGCCTATAAGGACCTCCTCTGTGGTTTGTAACAGGGCTGTGTACCTGCCAACCCTTTCTACCCCCCCCCACCCTTGCTCACCCCTGGCTGACATTCTCCTCTCTCACTTTTAATTGCCCCCCTGGGGGCTCTTTCTGGGTTGCCGTGGAAGTCTGGGTTGCCGTGGCTCAACGGGCGCAATAGGGTGCTGCCTCGCAGTGTCGCTCATCCTCTCTCATTAGGAGAAAAAAGACAAAGGGAGAGAGCGAGAGTGAGATAGGAAGGAAGGAGAGAGAGAGAGCGAAATGGAGAGAGAGAGAGCAAGAGAAGACCTAGAGAGAGAGAGAGAGAGAGAGAGAAGACCTAGAGCGAGAGGGAGAGAGTAAGAGAGAGAGATCGAGGAAGGAAGAAAGGAGAGAACAAGAGGAGGATGGGTAGGACTGCTGCTCCTAGGTCAGCTCTGTTCTGCCTGCTTCCAGGCAGTATGCACGAAATGCCGCCAATGGTATTTGGTGTAGTTACACATCCACACTGGAAAAGCCATCCATGGATATATTTGTGTGACTCACTGTCTCCATCTCTATCTCTGTGTCCCTGAGTTTGATAAGAGCAATAGATACTTAATAGCTAATTGTTATGAGTTGAAATGTTATTTCATGTAATTGTATGAGTGCAGAATCATTGGGCTCCAAATTGCCAGCAGACACATTCATTTTGCTCACCCTGCATGGAACACAATGCTGTATTATTGCCGTATGTAGTGACTCCAGACAATCTGTGACAGGCAATTTCAAGCAATCTTTTTTTTTTTTCAAACAGTTGCAATTAAATGGTGCAGAACTGGATGCAAGGAGAGAGAGGGAGTAAAAGGTGGAGGGAGAAAATCAAGCAGTGTTGGGGTTGTTGTAAACACATTCTCTTAACTGGGAGGATATAATTGTGGTGTCATGTTCCATTACACAGGTTCATTATGATGCTGACACTCACTGGGGCTGGGAACCAAGAAAAGAGAGGAGAAATACTCATCACGCACAGGCACACAGATGTAGAGAAATCTAAGCTATGAATGTAACTGACCTACTGGTCCACTGTCTGGAGAACTATGGGGTCAGAGAGCTGGGGCGGTGTCCCAAAATGGCACCCTATTTCCTACAGCGTACTACTTTTGTATCCTCACAGTTAAAAGTAGTGCACTACATAGGGAATATGATGCCATTTGGGACAGCATGCAGGGCCTTTCTATACAGTTAGTCAGGCATTAGCTTCCAGCCTTCCATGGTGACATTATGAAGAAATCTATTGAAAGGACAGACTGCCTGCCTCCCACCAGAGCAGAACTTTGTGAGAGAGAGAGAGAGAGAGAGAGAGAGAGAGAGAGAGAGAGAGAGAGAGAGAGAGAGAGATGCAGGCTGGCTATAGAATGTACAGTAAAATATAAATGTGTTTTACAGAATTCATTATGGTGTATTGTGGGGAAATGTTGGTGGGGAAAGAGTGTGTGTGTGTGTGTTGAGGAGCTGAAGACTGGAGGTATTAGAAGGCTCTGAGAAGTGACCGCGGAGACCACATTGTATTTCCAACTACACTGCTGAGTCCTACAGCAAATCAATAGCTCCCAGTCCCCCTCGCTCCCTCACCATTGTCAATTAAGGAAATTCATCAAGTCAAGTGCGTGGGGACTTGGGAAAGAGAAGGAGGGTAAGAAGGAGGGTAAGAAGGAGGGTAAGAGGAGGGAAATAGAAGAGAGGAAATAGAAGATGGGAAATAGAAGAGAGGAAATAGAAGGGTGGAAAGAGAAGGGTGGAAAGAGAAGGATGGAAAGAGATGGAGGGAAATAGAAGAGAGGGAAATGAACACGCTCATAGGAACATTTAGATTTGAACCAGAGCTTTCCACGTGAGAGTTACTTAGAGAGAGATTGTGAGTGGGCTATGGGTTCGGGTACTCTAGTGCATCATAGGAAATAGGATTCCATTTGGGATGTGACCTATATTCCCGCCCTGGACATTATTAAAAGGATGACAGGCCGTCACTCTCACCTGCTGTCTGTTGTGACCAATAGGTTCTTATTCCCCTGCTGAGGCAGGCAAAGGACACATGCAAAGTGACTCCCGCATCGCAAGCGTCCGAAAATCTCTATGATAATGAATATCAGCTGAAGCGCATACAGCAGGCAAATTAGAGGAGAGGAGCTTTGACATAGGCTATAATAAACTGCAAGGCATGAGGAAAAAGAGTAAGAGGGACCTAACCCATCAACTTTTACCATTTATGTTTTGCCTCATAAGGGGAAAGGAGGGTTGAAAGCAGGGAGGTGGGGCAGGAAGAGAAGCCTTGGCTTGGATGGCTAGAAGGAGAGAGAGAAGACAGGTAGGGTAATGGATGGGCTAGACACACACACACACACACACAGCTCCTCTCCTGACTGTCCTGCTGACTCTGCTCTGACAGGACATTTCTACCTCTCCTTCACTCCCTCCATCTCTCCGTTTCTCTCTCTATCCTCTTTCTCCATCTCTCCCTTTCTCTCTCTATCCTCTCTCTCTGCCTAGTCTGACCCTCCCTCTCTCTCTCCATCTCTCCCTCCATATCTGTCTCTGCCCACCCTATCCTGACCCTCCCTCTCCCTTCATCTCAATTTCAGCTTCTCCCTCCCTCTCGCTATCCCTCTCAATGTGTCTTGACCATTCTGTCTTTCCCTCTCTCTTTCTAGCTCAATCTCCCTCCACTTTCTGCATGCAGGTCCAGATACTTCTTCCTTTTCGTCCTGTGAAAAGCAGAGCTGCTGTATAGCGGTCTGCATCTCTCTATCTGAGCCGAGCCTGTGTGTGTGTTTCCCAAATGACAACCTATTCCCTGTATAGTGAACTACTTTTGACCAGTAATAGTATTGGCCCTGGTCAAAAGTAGTGAATTATAGAGTGAATAAGGTGCCATTTGGGACACATTCTGTATGTGATAATGGTGCTGCTGGTTCCCAGTGTGCCCACTGATAACCCAGTGCCTGCACCCCAACGGTGCCACACCCAGACAGGATTAATGAGCACCCAGACAGGAATAATGAGCATAGGAGCATGTCCTTCCTCATGGACTGTTTTTTGAGTGAGTGAGTGAGTGAGTGAGTGAGTGAGTGAGTGAGTGAGAATGTGTGTGGCAGTGTGTGATCTGTGCTTTCAAGACAGGGCCCGATTGTGTGGTTTGCAAACAGCCATTTTGGGCACTGCATCACAGTGCTAGAGGCATCACTACACCCTGGTTCGATCCCGGGCTGTATCACAACTGGCTGTGATTGGGAGATCCATAGGGCGGCGCACAATTGGCCCAGCGTCATTCTGTTTAGGGGAGGGTTAGGCCGTCATTGTAAATAAGATTTTTTCTTAACTGACTTGCATAGTTAAATCAAATATAATATTAAAACACAGTATCTTTATATTGATCTCAAAGTAATAAACTCAGGTTGACATTGCTCAGGGTCTCCATTGACAGCCTGCTGGCTCTGATAACAACGTGTTCCCACGCAGATTGTTTAAAGAGATACATCAAGCTAAACATGCAGACCTGGCAGTCTATTAAATGTTCATTCAGTTTAGTTTCTTAATTGAGATATGATGTGTGGCAGTATACACAGTAAACAAAAGTATACAAAACATTGGGAACACCTTCCTTTTGCCCTCAGAACAGTTTCAATTCGTCAGGTCATGGACTCTACAAGGTGCCGAAAGAGTTCCACAGGGTTGCTGGTCCATGTCAATTCGAATGCTTCCCACAGTTGTGTCAAGTTGGCTGGATGTCCTTTGGGTGGTGGACACTTCTTGATACACTCAGGAAACTGTTGAGCGTAAAAACCCCAGCAGAGTTTCAGTTCCTGATGCAAACCGGTGCGCCTGTTACCTACTACCATACCCTGTTCAAAGGCACTTACATTTTTTGTTTTACCCAATCACCCTCTGAATACCACACATACACAATCCATGTCTCAATTGTCTCAAGGCTTAAAAATCCTTATTTAACCTGTCTCCTCCCCTTCAACTACACTTATTGAAGTGGATTTAGCAAGTGACATCAATAAGGGATCATAGCTTTCATCTGGTCAGTCTATGGCATGGAAAGAGCAGGTGTCCTTAGTGTTTTGTATATAATAGATGTGTAGGATTCCAATTATGCCCTTTATAGCTGTGTCAACGTGTGAATGGAGAATTAGACTCATTATGTTGACTCCTATTTCTTTAAAGGGGCAATTGGAAGTGTCATTTCTGAGAGAGATGCTACAGAATCCTACATTATCATAGTGTGGCAAACTGTTCTAACAGCACTAAGTTCCTGACTGTGTGTTCTATGTTCCAGATACTGGCTGGACCTGGGCCCTAACGGCAGACTGGCCCATGCTGCTGCTGCAGACCTACACCCAGACCAGGAGGAGTGACCCAATGACTAAATGTCTGACTAAAGACCACTGATCATTTCACACTAACACCCAGAGGGAAGAGACCATAAACTACAATCAAGCTGTGGTTGAAGCTTTGTAACTATTGACCTGGCAGTCATGTTGAGAGGCAGAACTGTCCTTCTCCTGCTGGTCCTCTGGGCGTACCTCTGTTCCCATGGGGACGGGCTGCGTGCACTGAAGAGGACTACAGGGGGTCGGCGGGGGGTGGCTTTGACGCTGACGGGGCAAGATGCCAACGGAGTGCCTCTGAGACGCTCCAAACGAGGATGGATGTGGAATCAGTTCTTCCTGCTGGAGGAGTACACAGGGTTGGATAACCAGTATGTTGGAAAGGTACAGCATGATGTTAACTCTCTCTTTCACTCTTTTCTGTTTTCTTTTCATTATAATGAAAAATGTGATGTTGGTTGGTTGAATAAGACATGAATTTGTCAGTAATACACTCTTTCTGCAATATAATCCATACACCTCACGTGATCATTTCCCAGAGTGAATTCTGTTCGGGATACTTTAACACCTAGACAATGATTTAGGTCAATTTAGCATTTCCCCAACTAATGGCCTACTAAAAGATTGGGAGAGGGGAAGCTGATCCTGAAGCACTACCTAGGGGAAAGCTGTACCCTTAGTACTGCCTCCTAGGCTGAGTCAAATGTAGAGTTGTCTGATGTGTTTAGTGCTGACTGTCAGCAACTATATGTGGTAGCTCGGCCGATGTCCACTCCAGTTATAGTATCAAAGCACCCTACGGAGGTAGCGGACTAGCGGAGCCCTACAGCCAAACACACAGGCTTCTTACAGCCATTATTTGTCCAACAAAAAACACAACTTTGACCTAGATAGCATTGCGGAGAGTATGCCTACAAGGAACAATATCAAAAAAGCCCATGCATTACATGCTAGACGAGAGAGTCAAGGAAGTCAAGATATCACTCTGTCGTACTACATACTGTAATTGAGAAGACTATTAAAGTGAAGCATACCAGCCATTTTAAGACGAGTGAGTGAGGAGGAAGAAAGTGAGGATGTTTTGTGAGGATTGGTGTTTGTCCCAATTGGCACCCTATTCCTTATATAGTGCATTAAAAGTAGTGCACTATACAGAGAATAGGGTGCCATTTGGGACGCGGGCATGAATGAATAGGGTATGTTTGCTTTGCATTCGTGACCGTGACGTCAGTCCCTCCCTCCGTCCGTCCAGAGGATAGAGTCACCCAACCCAAATGAGATTCCACAACACAACGTCGTCCCCAAGTGAGACTTTCAGCCTGGCTTCTAAAAGGATTACACAGCTCGTGAACGAACGAAGCAGAGGAGGGGAAGAACAAAAACGGGAAAATAGAAGAAAAGACGGTTAGACAGGAGAAATAAATAAATAAATAAAGACAAGACAAATAATAAAAGAACGTATAAGACGTTCGACATCAAAAGTCAACCACTGGAGCGTAATCAAAACACTTTATCTCCTTTGAGCACTGATTGATGTGGGGGCTCATCCTTTACTGTGTAAAGGACTAATAGACAGCACTCACACTCACAGCAACAAACCTTTGAGCTGCGGTGTGGCCGTGGGGATGGAACAAAAACATTTTCTCCAGTCGTTTCATCCTGAACAGAAACACTTTGTTTCATTCCATTCCACTGCTCCGACCAGCAAAACAACGTTCCGAACCGGTTCGAACCCCAAAGAAACGAACGGTTTATATCGTTCCTTTCTCTTCCTTATGAAATTTATGTTTTTCATATTTAGCGCCTTCGATTACTTCACCAATCAGTACTGGCAAGGTAGCTGTTTACATGCGTGATGGACAGACAAGTGTAGCTTATGGCGCAAGATGCGACCAACATTTTATGGGTTATGGAGAGAGCGAGAAAGGGTTATTAAGGAGGAGGGTTGAAGCGCTGGGCATCGTGTTATGACATGCATTATCTGAATTAGGTCCACAGAGCTATACCTAGGAGGAGCTTTTTTTATATATGCGTGGCCACGCTACTTCAAATCACACTGCGTATACTGCTTGCTCAGCCACACCAGTGTGTCGGAAGAAACACTGTTTGACTGATGACCGAAGTCAACTTGCAGGTGCCCAAGCGTGCCACAAGGAGTTGCTAGAGCGCAATTAGCTAAGGTAAGCCCCCCTTCCCCTACCCAGGATGACGCTGGGCCAATTGTGTGTCGTCCTATGGGGCTCCCGATCAAACCCAGGCTGTAATGGCGCCTGAGCCCTGTGATGCAGTGCTTTTGACCGCTGCGTCACTCAGGGACTGAGGAGCGGCTTCTATGGAGGTCCTTTGAATGTCTTTTGAGCTTGACCTAGCCAGCTAACAAGCTTGTGTGTGCGGAGTGGCACCAGAATTAAAAACAAGTCTTACCTTTTTGTGGTTAATACATTCAACGTTAAACGTGATAACTAGGCCTAAAGTATCATTAACTAGCATTGAAAAAGTTGATCAATTCTTCTCTAGCTAATTAATATATATCTTCCTATCTTCTGAATCACACTTGTACAGTAGCCTATGGTTCGGAGGGAGAAGGGGCAGGTTGCCTAGACACGCACACACACTGGCAAAGATTTTCAGCTTGCAGGCAGACACTGGAATATGTTTCTGAGTGACAAAGTGGGGGCTTTGCATAGGTGCTTTTTTGCCCGTTTTTTTTGTGGGACGAGAGAAACATTTCTGGAACGTAAATGATTGTTATTAACCGGTTCCTGTGCTTTTCAAATAACGGTTCTGTTCCGGAACAGTATGGATCACTTTCATTCCAGGTTCCGTTCTGTTCCTTGAAAATGTTTGTTATTTTCCGGTTTTCGGTTCTGTTCCCTGAACCAGAACCAACCCCTGGTACAGACACACTGAGAAATCTGGTTGCCACAGTTGGAGGTTGTTCGTAGAATCTAATGCTCGTTTGTGGCCGGGAACTTGACTTTGAGCGAGAGCACGATTCTCCATGTGGGGGAGCTGACAGAAGTGACAAGAAAAAGGTCAAATGAGGGCACTTTTCCCAGTGTAATCCACCCCCTAGCTAGCAGCAACATTAGCACAGCTTGCCAGGTAGCTTACATTAGCTACAGCAGGCACAAGACTACCATACAGACTGCCACCTTGTGGTCTGCAGTATTGAAGATTAAACGGTTCTATGTGAACAACAAAAGATTAACTGCCGACACTCTGGGCAGAGGTACTAAGTAGTCTACCTATCAGCAGTCAGATTTCTTTGTGTGTCTTACCCTTAAATTAATAAGAGGCTTTCTACTGAAGGTAGACACCAATAAGGCATCAAGCCATGGAGGAGTGTTTCACTTAATGAAGCCTCTCTGAGCGATGTGTGTTATCACACAAATACACACAGATTCCGGAACCTTTGCGCACACACATGCACACACAGTCTTGTACAGCTAACTTTATGGGGACACCAATTCAGTCCCATTCAAAACCATATTTCCCCTAAACCTAACCCGTACTCTTAACCCTAACCCTAACCTTAACCCAAAAACCTAACCTAAACCCTGAAACTAACCCTAACACTAAGCCTAGCTCCTAACCCTAAACCTAGTTCTAACCCTGACACTAATTCTAACCGTATCCCTAAACACATTAGAAATAGCATTTGACATGTCCCCAGTTGGTCAAATTGTTGTTTGTTTACTATTCTTGTGGGGACTTCTGTTCCCCACAAGAATCGTTCCCCGCACGCACACACACACACACACACACACACACACCACACACACACACACACACACACACACGCAAAGTCACATCACAGGCGCCAGAACAGAGCAACACAAAATGGAAACCTTTTGTCATTGAGGTTGACTCTATCTGAGTGAGGGAACACAGCACAGAACAATAACATTTTTGTTACAGAAGGAGACAATGAATTGGAAATAACACAATGGCAGGTTATAAACAAGGGCTGAGTCCCAAATGGCACCCTAGGGGCCCTCGTCAAAAGTATTGCACTATATAGGGACTAGGGTGCAATTGGGGATGCAACCAAAGGGGTTGCTTCTCTTGCTTTAGACACACAGATAAAATTATGAAACTACTGCAGTTGAATTAGGTCCTCCTCTTCCCCCAGCTTCCCCCTTATCCCTCCTTTAAAACAGTTATTCTATAAACTCCATCTCCGGAGTTACTTTTGTGATTTCTTTATTGGGTTGTGAAATGCTAACAAATGAAATCAGATGAAATCTCTCCCGAACAAAGGGGAGAATAAAACAAAGGCAGATGAATGAAGGAGAGGCATGAAAGGATGGAAAAGGAGAAAAATAAATGACTGGAGAAGTAGACCATAGCCCAGTCAGTGTTACTGGTTTAGTGCGTCCCTAATGGCACCCTATTCCCTACACAGTGCACTACATTTGACCAGAGCCCTATGGGCACTTCTCAAAAGTAGTGCAGTAAATAGGGTTCCATTTGGGACGCATAAATTGGTTGTTGTCTTGGTGTGTACGGGCCGGGTGGTTGGTTTTCCTGGAGGAAGAAAAGAGAATCATCGTACAGTGAGTCTCATTAGCAGTCGAGCCGCATATCGTACCTCAGAGAGCCTGGGCTGTCACTGGGGGAGAGTTTGTTTGCTTATTTCATTATTTTCCTGCTTTACCAAAGGGCACATTCCTAGTGAAAATGGTTAATGGCCTGTGGTTGAGGAGTATTTGTGCTGTACGATCATATCTCATAAAGTATTTACAGACCCTGATAGGCCCCAGTGGTTCGCTAGGCCTGGTGGGTATGGTCTCTTCCCGCATCCCAAGCAAGCAGTTATATTCTATCTATATTCTCCCCCGAGCTCCCCTCTGCTCCTCTCCCTTCACCGCCCGGCCCTGCTTACCCCCACAGTAATGGGCCCGGAAATGAATGGGAAAAAAGCAAATTAGAGAAATAATAATGCACAGGGTTAGGCTGGCACCCCACCCCTAGTTAGTCTAGCTGTGTTTGAGTCAGTGTCTGCCTGAAACATACATAGCTTGCATCCCCAATGGCACCCTATTCCTTACATAGTGCAATATGTTTGACCAGAGCCCTATGGCAAAAGTAGTGCACTTCATAGGGACTAGGGTGCCATTTGGGACAAACCTGTAGGCTATGTGGGAAGCAGTCCAGCCTCAGAGTCCCCAAGGGGGGGGGGGCTCTTCTCTGTTCTCCGCTTCTTTTCATGCTCCCCCATCCCCAGCTGCTCACCTTGGCATAGAGAGGGGTATGAGTTTGTAATATGGCACACACAGAAGCTCTTTCTGTATCTGTGCCATGGAAACGCCTCGGTCTCCGGCAGCGACCTGGAGCACACATTTGCTGTGTTTGTTGATTAAGGCGATAACCCCCTGTCTGCCTAGTGTATGTGAGTGTGTGAGAGAGAGTGACAGAGAGACTCACATATGCCCTGGCCATGAACAGAGTAACAGGCCCAAGCTCCACTAATGCAACCCCCCAAAACCCCATCCTGTAACCTGAGAGGTAATTTCTCAGATGCTCAACATGCTCTGCTCACACCTACTGTAAATGTCTGGGCCGAAATCAAATGAAAACAACACTATGGAACACAAATCTTTTACTATCTCAGCCTGGATTATACAAGGTCTGAGGTCATCTGCCTTTGGCCTAAAGAGCAGGAACCCAGACTTCATCAAATACATTGGAAATACAGACATTGCATCCTACAAGAAACATGGTATAGAGGAGACGGACCCACTGGTTGCCCTCTAGGTTACAGAGAGCTGGTAGTCCCATCCACCAAACTAACAGGGGTGAAACAGGGAAGAAACTCAGGAGGTATGCTAATTATGTATAGAGCAGACCTAACCCACTCTGTACTACCTATATCCCCCAATAGAATCCCCATACTTTAACGATGACAGCTTCTCCATCCTAGAGAGGGAGATCTACCATTTCTAGGCCCAGGGACATATAATGTACTAGTCTGTGGCAACCTAAATGCCAGAACTGGACAATAACCTGACACCCTCAGCACACAGCGGGACAAACACCTACTTGGAGGTGACAGTATTCCCTCCAAAATATGCCCCCGACAAAACTATGACAAAAGTACTTTATGACAGACAACATATTCACCCTGCACATCCTAATTGACAAACAAACAAACAAACCCAAAACAAAGGCAACGTTTTCTCATGCTTTGTTGACTTCAAGAAAGCGTTTGACTCAATGTGACATTAGGGTCTGCTATACAAATTGATGGAAAGTGGTGTTGGGGACAACATTATGAAATCCATGTGCACAAAAGTGTGCGGTTAAATTTGGCAAAAAATACACTTTTCTTTCCACAGGGCAATGGGGTGAGACAGGGATGCAACTTAAGCCCGACATTCTTCAATATATATATACAAGAATTGGCAAGGGCACTAGAACAGTCTGCATCATCCAGACTAACCCTGCTAGAATATGAAGTCAAATGACTACTGTTTGCACATTACCTAGTGCTTCTGTCCCCAACCAAGGAGGTTCTACAGCAGCACCTAGATCTTCTGCACAGATTCATTCAGGCTTGGGCCCTGACAGTACATCTCAGTAAAACAAAAATAATGGTGTTCCAAAAAAGGACCAGTTTCCTGGACCACAAATATAAATTCCATCTAGACACCGTTGCCCTAGAGCACACAAAAACGGATATACCTCTGCCTAAACATCAGCGCCATAGATAACTTTCACAAAGCTGTGAACGATCTGAGAGACAAGGAAAGAAGGGCCTTCTATGACAACAAAAGGAACATAAAAATACTTGAATCAGTTATAAAACCCATTGCCCTTTATGGTTGTGAATTCACTAAATGGGACAAACCACATTGAGACTGCATGCAGAATTCTGCAAAAATATCCTTTGGGTACAACGTAAAACACCAAATAATGCATGCAGAGCAGAATTAAGCCGATACCTGCTAATTATCAAAATCCAGAAAAGATGCGCTCAATTCTAAAACGACCTAAAAGGAAGGGATTCCCAAACCTTCCATAACAAAGCCATCACCTACAGAGAGAGTCCCCTAAGGAAGCTGGTCCTGGGGCTCTGTTCACAAACACAAACAGACCCCACAGAGCCCCAGGACAGCAACACAATTAGACTCAATCAAATCATGTGAAAACATAAAGATAATTACTTGACACATTGGAAAGAATTAACAAAAAAACAGAGCATGCTAATGCTATTTGGCCCTAAACAGAGAGTACACAGTGGCAGAATACCTGACCGCTGTGACTGACCCAAAATTAAGGAAAGCTTTGACTATGTACAGACTCAGTGGGCATAGCCTTGCTATTGAGAAAGGTCGCCATAGGCAGACCTGGTTCTCAAGAGAAGACAAGCTATGTGCATACTGCCCCCAAAATGAGGCGGAAACTGAGCTAAACTGAGCTAACCTCCTGACACATATTTCCCTCAGATTACACAGACCCACAAAGAATTTGAAAACAAATCCAATTTTGATTAAACTCCTATATCTATTGGTTGAAATACCACAGTGTGCAATCATAGCAGCAAGATTTGTGACCTTTTGCCACAAGAAAAGGGCAACCAGTGAAGAACAAACACCATTGTAAATACAACCCATATGGATGTTTATTTATTTTCCCTTTTGTACTTTATCTAGTTGCACATCGTTACAACAGTGTATATAGACATAATATGACATTTGAAATGTCTCTATTATTTTGGAACTTGTGTGAGTGTAATATTTAATGTTCACTTTATTGTTTATTTCACATTTGTTTATCCATTTCACTTGCTTTGGCAATTTAAACATACGTTTCCCATGCCAATAAAGCCCCTTGAATTAAATTGAGAGAGAGAGACAGAGAGACAGAAAGATTATGGAACTTTAGCAATGTGTCTCTCCTGTGTGTGCATGCATGTGTGTGGTGTGTGTCTCCTGTGCGTCCCTCTGCGTTATGGGGTGTGATGAGGTCGGGCAGTGACGAGGCTGTTGAACATCTGTCTGACAGTGTTACAGGGAGTAGGACGAGATGTCTGAATAAGATACGAGGGGCCCGTCCCAAATGGCATACTATTCCCTATATGGTGGAATAATATAGTGCTCTGGTCAAAGTAGTGCAGTGTATAGGGCATAGGGTGCTATTTGGGACACAACTTAGGCCAATACTCCTACACTCCTCTCGCTCTCCTCTTTCCTCTCCCCTAACTGCTGTCAGTCAGAATCGTTTAAGACTTCTCTCTCCCGCTGAGTCAGCTGTGGAATCATATTATTTATCATTTATCGTTGCTGTAGTTACTTTCTTTGTTCTGAATTCTGTCAGCAAGGTAATATTCAAATTAGAGGAGAAAATAAATTCAGCTGCAACATGAGTCCAAACTTTGAAAAAGTTTATATGAATTATATGAAAGAAAAAATACACGCTTACTTGATTAATTCCCAACATGTTATTCTGAAATATATGTTTAACATTCAAGTGTTTACTTTACTAAATCTATTACAGTTTATTTTGAATTTACAATTGTTGCCAGGAAGGCTAGTTGTGTTTATATGAGTCAACTAAGTCCCTATGGGCCCTAGTCAAAATTAGTGCACTACATAGGCGATAGGTTGCCATTTGGGACATACTCAGACTATTGGCGGACACCACAGGGCTAAAAGGGTAACTGGCTTGTTGGACTAAGGGTCTTGTCTAAAACCATAAGCATGCCCAATAATGCTGTGATACTCAAATGGCAGCCAAATGTGTCTACCATGACATTTGCTGTGCTAATAACATACATTAAACTGACAGAAAGAAATTATACAATATTCCATCTTCTAATTTGCAGAATTAGTGTTAAAAATGATGTGATGTAAAAATAAATGTTTAATGTATTAATGAATATATTATTACCATTCATAAATGTTATGATTAATGGATCTTGCAAAGTTGATTTATTGATATACAGTATATCTTTATTTTATGGGGTGGGGTGGGGGAGGGGTAAATCAGATTTAATATTTTACTGATTGATTGTGGTAATTGTCTGCATCATTTCGAATCCACAATATGTTTTGCGTAAATATACATACAGTACCAGTCAAAAGTTTGGACACACCTATTTTTGTATTACTATTTTCTACATTGTAGAATCATAGTGAAGACATCAAAGTATGAAATAACACATATGGAATAATGTAGTAACCAAAAAATAAAAATGTGATAAACAAATCAAAATATATTTTACATTTGAGATTCCTCAAAGTTGCCACCCATTGCCTTGATGACAGCTTTGCACTCTCTTGGCATTCTCTCAACCAAATTCACCTGGAATGCTTTTCCAACAGTCTTGAAGGAGTTCCCAGATATGCTGAGCACTTGATGGCTGCTTTTCCTACACTCTGCGGTCCAACTCATCCCTGTCACGTTTGTTATATGGAGGAGACCAAGGTGCAGCGTGATGTGAATACATACTTATTTAATGAAGAAAACACTAAACAAACTTACAAAAACAACTAAATGAATGTGATGCTATAATATAATAGTGCAGACACAGGCAACTAGACATAGACAATAACCCACAGAGAACCTAAGGAATATGGCTGCCTAAATATAGTTCCCAATCAGAGACAACGATAAACAGCTGCCTCTAATTGAGAACCAATCTAGGCAACCATAGACATACATAACACAGACTAGTAAACACCCCCATAAACATACAAAACCCCTAGACAAGACAAAAACACATAAATCACCCTTGTCACATCCTGACCTAACCAAAATAATAAAGAAAACAAAGAATACTGAGGTCAGAGCTTGACAATCCCAAACCATCTCAATTGGGTTGAGATCGGGTGATTGTGGAGGCCAGGTCATCTGATGCAGCACTCAATCACTCTTCTTCTTGGTCACTTACACAGCCTGGAGGTGTGTTGGGTCATTGTCCAGTTGAAAAACAAATGATTGTCCTACTAAGCGCAAACCAGATGGGATGGCGGATCACCGCAGAATGCTGTGGTAGCTATGCTGGTTAAGTGTGCTTGAATTGTAAATAAATCACAGACAGTGTCACCAGGAAAGCACCCTCACACCATCACACCTCCTCCATGTTTCACGTTGTGAACCACACATGCAGAGATCATCCGTTCACCGACTCTGTGTCTCACTAAGATACGGCGGTTGGAACCAAAAATCTCAAATTTGGACTCCAAACCAAGGGACAGATTTCCTCCGGTCTAATGTCCATTGCTTGTGTTTCTTGGCCCAAGCAAGTCTCTTATTATTATTGGTGTCCTGTTAATAGTGGTTTCTTTGGAGCAATTCGACCATGAAGGCCTGATTCACGCGGTCTCCTCTGAACAGTTGATATTGAGATGTGTCTGTCACTTGAACTCTGTGAAGCATTTATTTGGGCTGCAATTTCTGAGGCTGGTAACTCTAATGAACTTATCCCCTGCAGCAGAGGTAACTCTGGATATTCCTTTCTTGTGGCGGTCCTCATGAGAGCTAGTTTCATCATAGCGCTTGATGGTTTTTGCGACTGCACTTTAAACTTTAAAAAGTTCTTGAGATTTTCTTGATAGACTGAACCTTCATGTCTTAAAGTAATGATGGACTGTTGTTTCTCTTTGGTTATTTGAGCTGTTCTTGCCATAATATGGACTTGATATTTTACCAAATAGGGCTATCTTCTGTATTACCACCCTACCTTGTCATAACACAACTGATTGTCTCAAACACATAAAAATTCTGCAAATTATGTCACGATCGTCATAATGAGTGGACCAAGATGCAGCGTGGTATGGTTCCATCACCTTTATTATGAAGTGAAACTCAAAGAAATCAATAAATGCACAAAAAACTAAACGTGAAGCTGCTATAGTGCTCCCAGGCAACTATACATAGTCAAGATCCCACAAAACACGAAGGGGAAATGGCTGCCTAAATATGATCCCTGATCAGAGACCACGATAAACAGCTGCCTCTGATTAGGAACCATGCTAGGCCAACATAGAAATATAATTACCTAGATGACACACCCCGATCTAACCAACATAGAAAATAAAAAGCTCTCTATTGTTAGGGCGTGACAAATGAACTTTTACCAAGGCATACCTGTTAATCGAAATGCATTCCAGGTAAACTCCCTCATTTAGCTGGTTGAAAGAATGCCAAGGGTGTGATGTCTTCACTATTATTCTACAATGTAGAAAATTGTAGAAATAAAGAAAAACCCTTGAATGAGTAGGTGTGTCCGAACTTTTGACTGGTACTGTATATCTTTAAATATATTTTCCTTCTTTATTATTTTTCACAAACACTGACACACTCTCCTAATTGGAGTATGCTAATGGACAACAATAATTAGGCTTCCACTTCCAGCTTATACATTAATTTCATGGGCAGTATATTTTACGTTAGTTATTTTTGTTTGTTTTTAGTCCCAGCCTTCAGCTAACCTCAACTACTCCCATATGTATCTCTGAAGACCATCCAGTTTTAATTTCTAACTACCATATATTTTTCTACTGTGCTGGTATTTTTTACAAATGTTCTGAACCTTTCTATTCTCATAGTTTCATAGTTTGTAAATGAAATATAAGAGTATTATTATATTATTGATTGATTGACTAAGATTTTTCAAATCACCCAGCAGTGCTATTTGCAGAGTTAGCTCCAAGTATATGTTGCAATATTTCAGCTGTTATTGAGCATGTGTCCAAAAACAAGCAGTAACAAAACAAATTAACTAATGATTCTGTCTCTTTGCAACAAAATCAACAGAGCTGGGATGGTTGTATCCCCCCGTATTTATAACATTCTATTGGTTGCAAGAATTTAGTATTATATTTTAAATTGTAAAACTCAAAGTTTTGAATCTGGCATCGTTTTGTATAAATGTTTCATAAACCATGTGCCATGGAATCGGTACGTCGAAAATCTCCTCCCAACTATTTTGCAACCTGTACGGCACAGTTGTCCATTTTTTGGTCCTTACATGAAACTGGCATACTTTTTTATTTATCACAATTTTCTTTAGCCAATTTTGGTCTTTAATGCAGGTGTGAAAGACAAGTTCTTTACCTTCTCCCCTTTCCACTTGCCTCCTCCATTTTTGCTGTAATTTTGGATAGAGGAGACATTTCCACATTTTCTTCTTAACTGCATGTGTGACAACTCCACCAGTCTAATTTATGATATAATTTACAAAGATTATGTCGTTTTAGATTTTATTTCTCCCCCAAAAAAGTATTTTGATCAATTAGTATGTTCGAGTTTAACCATAATATTTGTTATGGTATTTGTTCTGTCTTTTCCAGGAGATTAAACAAAAATGTCAACCAGTTTTTCTATTGCTTGTTTTAGCCAGTTCGTCAAATTTCTGCACTGTTAGAGCAGTCCGGTGAACTGTAAGTGCTGTTATTATGAAGTGGAAATGTCTAGGAGCAACAACGGCTCAGCCACAAAATGGTAGGCCACCCAAGCTCACAGAACGGGACCGCCAAATGCTGAAGAGTGTAGCACAGAAAAATCATCTGTCCTCAATTGAAACACTCACTTCCAAGTTCCAAACTGCCTCTGGAAGCAATGTCAGCACAAGAACTGTTCGTCGGGAGCTTCATGAAATGGGTTTCCATGGCTGAGCAGCGGCACACAAATCTAAGATCACCAAGAGCAATGCCAAGAGTTGGCTGGAGGGGTGTAAAGCTTTCCACCGTTGGACTCTGGGGGTATGTGCAATACCATCGGGGATACGCCAAATAAACATGTGATTCACATTTTTTTATCACATTTTCAAACAGTCGATTTATATTTTCCAACGGGGCTATGCATTTGCGAGGTTTTTTTCTCGCCTGAGTAGCCTCGTTTCACTGCCAAAAATGTAATTAAACCATTTAGTGTTCAGCAAAATAATAACACAATGTCAAATACAGGTAGCCTAGTCAAATAATTAACATCCAATCACATTAACCGTTACTCTCTTGCAGGAATTCCACTAACTGTCGTATGTAGCCAAATGTAGCTGCTGCTCTTATGTAGCCAAATGTAGCTGCTACTACCAGCAGTACTACACCTGCACCTGTCGACGACACAAGTTGTTCTGCTTCCACGAGCACATCCAATGCTAGCATCAGTAATTCTACATTTGTTGTTCATGTGCAAAAGTACTAGCTAACATCTCGATGAAACCTTAACCTTTGCACAGACATTTAGAAACAAAACATGCCAAATTTGAAAAATAAGCCACAGGAGTTTTTTGAGCGAGAATTAAGATGACTTTTGAGTAGTAAGACATGTATAAAAGCAACAGATACCATTAATAAGAAAGGTCTAGATGCATCTTATGGTGAGCTACCGAGTGGCTAGGACAGGCAAGCCCCATACTGTTGTGGGGGACTTAATTCTTCCTGCTGCCACGGATATGGCTGGGACAATGCTGGGGGAAAAGGCCCAAAAAACTATACATACAATGCCTTCATCAAACAACACTGTTTCACAACGCATCAGTAACATGGCAGGAGATGTTTTGAAACAATTATTGCTTCGCATACAAGCCAGTGAATTCTATTGGTTACAGCTGGATAAGTCAACAGACGTGGCGGACCTGGCCAGGTCCTGGTATATGTCCGTTACGTTTATGGAGGATCAATTAAGGAAGACATCCTCTTCTGCAAACCACTGGAAACTAGGACAACAGGAGAGGATACGTTTAAAGTACTCGACAGCTTTGTGACATCAAATGGACTTTGGTTGTCAAGATGTGTTGGTATCTGTACTGATGGCGCAAAAGCCATTACAGGGAGACATAGTGGAGTGGTAACACGGGTGCAAGCAGTTGGTCCCGACGCCACTTGGGTAAACTGCAGCATCCACCGAGAAGCTCTTGCTGCTAAGGGAATGCCTGACAGCTTGAAATATGTTTTGGACACTACAGTGAAAATTGTTAACTTTGTTAAAGCAAGGCCCCTGAAATCTTGTTTATTTTCTGCACTATGCAATGTAATGGACAGTGACCATGTAACGCTTTTACAACACAGAAGTGCTCTGGTTATCAGGCAAAGTATTGATGCATTTTTTTTAATTGAGAGACGAGCTTAAAGTTTTCTTTACTGACCATACTTTTCACTTGTCTGAATGCTTGCATGATGACGAGTTTCTCACACGACTGGCCTATCTGGATGATGTTTTTTCTCGCCTGAATGATCTGAATCTAGAATAACAAGGACTCTCCGCAACTATATTTAATGTGCGGAACAAAATTGAGGCTATTATTAAGAAGTTGAAGCTCTTCTCTGTCTGCATTAAAAAGGGCAACACACAGGTCTTTCCATCATTTTATGATTTGTTGTGTGGAAAATAAACTCAAGCTTATGGACAAATGTCAAATGTGATATAAGCGAAGCACCTGAGTGAGTTGGGTGTGCAATTACACAGGTACCTTCCGAAACGGATGACACAAACAACTGGATTCGTTATCCCTTTCATGCTCTACCTCCAGTCCACTTACCGATATCTGAACAAGAGAGCCTCCTCGAAATTGCAGCAAGTGGTTTTGTGAAAATTTAATTTAATCAGAAGTCAATGACAGATTTCTGGATTGGGCTGCGCTCAGAGTATCCTGCCTTGGCAAATCGCGCTGTTAAGATGCCCTTTGCAACCACATACCTATGTGAGAGTGGATTCTCGGCCCTCACTAGCATGAAAACTAAATACAGTCACAGACTGTGTGGAAAATGATTCAAGGCTGAGACTCTTTCCAATACAACCCAACATGCAGAGTTATATGCATCCTTTCAAGCACACCCTTCTCATTAACCTGTGGTGAGTTATTCACAATTTTCAATGAACACATACGGTTTTATATGTAAGATTGTTAAATATAGAGCAAAATTATTGATTATTATTACATTATTATTTGTGCCTTGGTTCTATAAGAGCTCTTTGTCACTTCCCACGAGCCGGGTTGTGACAAAAACTCACACTCATTCTTATGTTTAATAAATGTATGGTATCCATGGGTTGTTGCCCTCCTACGGCCTCCTCCACGTCTCCTGATATACTGGCCTGTCTCCTGGTAGCGCCTCCATGCTCTGGACACTGTGCTGACAAACACAGCAAACCTTCTTGCCACAGCTCGCATTGATGTCCCATCCTGGATGAGCTGCACTACCTGAGCCACTTGTGTGGGTTGTAGACTCCGTCTCATGCTACCACTAGAGTGAAAGCACCGCCAGCATTCAAAAGTGATCAAAACATCAGCCAGGAAACATAGTAACTGAGAAGTGGTCTGTGGTCACCACCTGCAGAACCACTCCTTTATTGGGGTGTCTTGCTAATTGCCTATAATTTCCACCTGTTGTCTATTCCATTTGCACAACAGCATGTGAGATTTATTGTCAATCAGTGTTGCTTCCTAAGTGGACAGTTTGATTTCACAGAAGTATGATTGACTTGGAGTTACATTGTGTTGTTTAAGTGTCCCCTTTATTTTTTGGAGCAGTGTATATATATATTCCCACTGTTGACAAATAATACATGTAATAATATAAGCACTTCTACGAAGGATTGTTACCCATAACAATGGCCTGTAGTAGGAAGTCATTTTTTGTCACTCACCCAACCTGTCATGGTCTTCCTCCTCTTCATCTGAAGAGGAGAGGCGAGAAGGATCGGTGGACCAAAATGCGGCGTGGTTTGTGTTCATCTTGATATTTAATAAAGAAAACACTGAACACTGAAACACACTATACAAAAACAATAAACGAAATAACGACCGTGAAGCTAATGAGAACTGTGCTGACACAAGCAATCAACATAGACAATCACCCACAAACAAACAGTGAAACCCAGGCTACTTAAGTATGATTCTCAATCAGAGACAACTTATGACATCTGCCTCTGATTGAGAACCATACTAGGCCGAAACATACAAATCCCAAAATCATAGAAAAACAAACATAGACTGCCCACCCCAACTCACGCCCTGCCCTGACCATACTAAATAATGACAAAACAACGGAAATAAAGGTCAGAACGTGACAGTATCCCCCCCCCCCCCCCCCCCGGGGATTCCGGCCGCAAAACCTTAACCTATAGGGGAGGGTCTGGGTGGGCGTCTGTCCGTGGTGGAGGCTCTGGCGCTGGACGTGGACCCCACTTCACCACAGTCTTTCTCCGCCTCACTGTCTGCCTCCGTGGCCTCCTGAACACGGCGACCCTTCCAAATGGCCCCACTGGACTGGGGGGCAGCTCGGGACAGAAGCTCTGGCGCCTCAGGACAGAGGGGCAGAAGCTCTGGCGCCTCGGGACAGAGGGACTCTGGCGCCTCGGGACTGAGGGGCTCTGGCGCCTCGGGACTGAGGGGCTCTGGCGCCTCGGGACTGAGGGGCTCTGGCGCCTCGGGACTGAGGGGCTCTGGCGCCTCGGGACTGAGGGGCTCTGGCGCCTCGGGACTGAGGGGCTCTGGCGCCTCGGGACTGAGGGGCTCTGGCGCCTCGGGACTGAGGGGCTCTGGCGCCTCTGGACTGAGGGGCTCTGGCGCCTCTGGAGCGGGAGACTCCGGCAGCGCCGGACAGGCGGGAGACTCCGGCAGCGCCGGACAGGCGGGAGACTCCGGCAGCGCCGGACAGGCGGGAACACCTGTAGGCAGGAGACAGAGAGACAGCCTGGTGCGTGGGGCTGCCACAGGACCCACCAGGCTGGGGAGACCTCCAGGAGGCTTGGTGTTAGGAGGAGGCACCTGAAGGACCGGGCTGTGGGGGAGCACTGGAGCTCTGGTGCGCAGCCTTGGCACCACTCCCCCAGGCTGGATCACTACTCTAGCCCGGACCCTCCAGAGTGCAGGCACAGGTTGAACCGGGCTGTGGGTAAGTACGGGAGATCTAGTGCCTACTACGCGCACCTCTCCCTTAGGCTCAACTCCCACATTTGCCCGGCACGAGCGGAGCGCAGGCATAGGACGCACTGCACCCTCCCAGCGCCCCGGAGACACAGTACGCAGAGCCGGCGTAGGATGCCCTGGACCAAAACTGCGTACCAGCGACCAGACACGCACTCGCATGACACTTTCGGGGGGCTGCCCTATAGTGCACCGGGCTATGGGCAAGTACTGACGACACCGTGCGCTTAACCGCATAACACGGTGCCTGACCAGTAACGCGCTGCTTATAATAAGCACGAGGAGTGAGCTCAGGTCTGCTACCTGGCTTAGCCCCACACCTCGTGTGCCCCTGCCCATTTTTTGGGGGGTGGGGCTGCCTCTCGTACCTGTCGCGCTGCCGTGCTGCCTCCTCATATCGCCGCCGCTCAGCTTTCGCTGCCTCCATCTCTGCTTTGGGGCGGCGATATTCCCCAGCCTGTGCCCAGGGTCCCTCTCCGTTTAATATCTCCTCCCATGTCCAGGAGTCCTGTGATGCTGGCCGCTGTCCCTGCTGCCGCTCACCACGCCACTTGGTCCTGTTGTGGTGGGTGATTCTCTCACGGTCTTCCTCCTCTTCATAGAAGAGGCGAGAAGGATCGGTGGACCAAAATGCGGCGTGGTTTGTGTTCATCTTGATATTTAATAAAGAAAACACTGAACACTGAAACACACTATACAAAAACAATAAACAAAATAACGACCGTGAAGCTAATGAGAACTGTGCTGACACAAGCAATCAACATAGACAATCACCCACAAACAAACAGTGAAACCCAGGCTACCTAAGTATGATTCTCAATCAGAGACAACTTATGACATCTGCCTCTGATTGAGAACCATACTAGGCCGAAACATACAAATCCCAAAATCATAGAAAAACAAACATAGACTGCCCACCCCAACTCACGCCCTGCCCTGACCATACTAAATAATGACAAAACAACGGAAATAAAGGTCAGAACGTGACACAACCCCTCCCAAACAGACCTCTGCCCCCCCTCACCCCCCCCCCCCCCACACACACACACACACAAATGTTCAACAGTTTATCTTGCAAATTTGGTTGATGTTGCCTTTCCAATCTATTGTCTCGTAACCTATTTTACTTTTTTAGACTATGGGATGCCCTACAGAACAAAAATGCGCTCCACACAATACCTATGGAGCTAGTGGCCGTAACACTGAAGCATTGTCTTCTAGTGCATCCCAAATGGCACCCTATTCCCTAGTGCACTACTTTTGAACATAGTGCCCCTCCTTTGCTCTATTTCATTATGAAGTGATATCACGGAGGACGGAGGAGAAAGGGCCCTGCATCTACTTCTGGAGGGCGCCTGGTGGCCATGCTCATTGCACATGTGGCTTCGCTCTTCCCCCAGTGACGCTTTAATTACATTTTCAATAGAAATTGATCAGGGGCCATTGTGAATGCACGTCTGGCTGCTGGATTGATTTCTGGGAGAGGTTTTTCTCCTAATTTGAGTAGGAGGCACCCAGATTGGGACGTAAATTACCTTCCAGGGGTGGTGGAGTGGGTGACTGAAAGAGGAGGGAGACGGGAGGGGTCACAAACAGTGGCAGACAGAGAAAGACGCATGCAGGGCTGTAATGAGGCATTGCGCGCTAAAGCAGTTTGGAAGATAATGATGTTGAATAACTTTATTTTCACTCAACTCAACTGACTCTGACTTTTCAGATGGTTCGGCACAACAGAACCACACACATAAACAGTCAGTAGCTAGCTTCTACCAGCTCGGTTATCATAGCTTTCACTTAGTGTATCTTTCAGTGTCTACTACAAGATACTTTATATATTTGCTTATATTTTGCTTCCACAGCTTTGTTTTCACACAGAACACAATGAATTAGTCATATTAAGCCTTCCAGCACCTGGAATAAAAACCCATTCATATGTCATAACGAGAGAGAGGTTGCTTACTGTCTTTATCCCAAATGGCTCCATTTTTCCTACTGTACTGTATTTAGGGAATAGGGTGCCATTCTGTTGCAGTGCTCCACTGACTCCACAATCTCCTTCTGACTCTATACTCCTTCTGTCCAGAACCAGAAGCTAGCAAGTCACACACCACATATGGTCACACACCACATATGGTCACACACACTCAGAGGTCACACCCACCACTCCGATAGCTGAGGCACATACTGTACGCATCACACACACAGACAGATACCGTATGCCTGTATAGGTGGAAAGATGTATTTGGTCATGTGTATGTTTATTTGCATATACTGTATGTGCACTGTGTTCTTGTGTGCATGCAAACGTGTCTGCCTCTGCCCTTTACTTTCATCTGCAATTATCACCATGTCCTTGGTGGTTAAAATAAATAAAAAAGAAGGGAAGACAGCATGAGGAAAAATAGGAAAGACAAGGGTTGTGGCCCAAATGGCACCCTATTCCCTATATATTGCATTTCCTAAGTAATGCACTATATAGGGAATAGCGTGCCATTCAGGACGCAGACAAGCTTTTGATGAGTTCCCGGAGATAAATATGTTGAGGGGATTTGGTGGCTGAATTAAAATGTCAGCGCAAGCTAAGCTGTTGTTCATGCAGAAAGAAACAGGCCGCATCAGGAGAGACAGCAAATAGTAGAGAGGAGACGGTGTGGAGAGGAGACGGTGTGGAGAGGAGAAGGTGAGGAAAGGAGAGGGTTGAAGAGGAGAGGAGTGTAGAGAAGAGGAGAAGGTGAGGAGAGGAGAGGATGGAAGAGGAGAGGAGTGTAGAGGAAAGGAGGGGAGAGGAGAAGGTGAGGATAGGAGAGGTTTGAAGAGGAGAGGAGTGGAGAAGAGAAGAGAGGATTGAAGAGGAGAGGAGGGATGAAGAGGAGTGGAGGAGAGAAGACCCAGTCAGAAGTGGAACGGTCATGTCATGTATCTACAACATGTTAATAAAGACATCTGATCTTCTCTGAGTTAGTAAATGGCGGGTTGTATGAACACACATCACTTTTGCTTCTTTGTCCTTTCGGTTTTGTACACCAGCTTCAAACAGCTGAAAATACGATATTTGGGGTTATTAAAAATATATTTCACAGAGGTTTAGATTGTACAATGTTTCTTTACAGTAATTGCTTGTTTTGTCACATAAACTGACATTTGGCGAGGTGATAGAATTTTAGCAACCATTTAATTACAAAAATATATTTTATTGTGATCTACTGAGAACTGACTTCTCATCGCTCCACAGCTCCACTCAGATGGGGACCGGGGTGACGGTAGCATACGGTACGTCCTGACTGGCGACGGAGCCGGTACTCTGTTCATCATCGATGAGAACTCAGGAGATATCCACGCCACTAAGAGGCTAGACCGGGAGGAGAAGGCCTACTACACACTCCGGGCCAAAGCCGTCAACAGAATCACTAACACCTCTCTAGAGGGAGAGTCAGAGTTTATTATCAAGATCCATGACATCAACGACAATGAACCCAAGTTTACCAAGGATCCCTACTTCACACACGTACCTGAGATGTCCCCATTGGGTATGTATGAACACCTACACCCTAACCCCTACTTCACACATGTAAAGATCTCCCCACTGGGTACGTATGAGCTTCTACATCACAAATGTACCTGAGATGTCCCCACTTGGTACAGATGTAGGATTTGAATATTTGCCCGTTTGCTATAGCAGGAAAATAATCTTGTGGCAACAGGAAATGTGAATTACTATACGGATTATAATTAATGAACATTTTTGTACGGGTTGATGCACTTTTCTATCGAGAAAATATGTCAGAAATTTCAAATGGGAAATAACTAACTTGAAAAGCCTTTTTAAGCTGAAATACACCACAAATTTGCATTTCTGCTTTGCAGGAAAATTCTAAGCTACAAAAGAGTGATCAAATTAAGATCCTACATCTGTATTAGCCCCTACTTCACACATGTACCAGAGATGTCACCACTGGATACATAGGCTACAGAGTGCATCCCTAAATCCAAATCAACCACTTGTGCCTTGGGTGTAACTGTAACTCACAGCTTGACCGAACGTTTTTAAACAGCGCAGTTAAACTGATAGCCTGGAAATCGTTATGAAAGAGGGGGATTCCATGCAGTCAGTGGTAATAATACATTCCAGTCTTGTATCTGCAATGAATAGCAGCATTAGAAGGCTTATGATGTGTGAGACACGATAGAGTTGTTACAAGCAAATGCCTATCTTATTGGATCAATGAGGGCTTTATCAATCATAATAATGAGAGGAGAGATTGAATGCATCCCAAATGGCATTTTATTCCCTACGTACATACTGCACCCCTTTAACCAGGTCCCATATGGCTCTGGGCCTCGGTCAAAAGTAGTGCACCACATAGGGAATATGGTGCCATTTGAGACGTAGATATTGAGTCATTAAATGAGAATGATTACAGGCCATGCACTGGTTCATTACAGCGAAACAAACAAGGTAAAGCGGTCCAACAATGCTGATTATATCAGATACTTAAGCTAATCTTTTGAATACACTGTTCGGTGTTCAATTACAACACATTAAACACGAGATGAAGCGGTCTATATTTCGGTCATGTGTATGCCAATAGTTGGAATCTGCATAATCTATCCAGTTCAGTGGGTAGATGGCTGAAGATATATGACGTATACTCTGAACACGAACACACTCTCTAACACCTGCGTAAAGCCAAACTCTCATCAGTGCATTAGCTTTCATCGTCGCTCACGTCAAAAAAAACGCAACTGATGGAAATGACGACGTAGAACTTTTAACTTTACAGAGTTAAAGAACTTTGTTCTCTCCTGGTGTTGTAAGTGCGAGTGACAGTGGTGACACAACACAGGCAGGTGACAAACCCCGTCACTCCGTTCACCACATCTAAGTAGGAAAAGCAGTTGCCTGTTGTAACAAGTGAGGTGTGATGCCACAGCCTGAAAGTGGACCTGTTGTGAACCTGCCTTTTATAGTGCAATCCACTGTACATTATTTTGTCTTGTGAAATCCTGACAATTCCCTCTTCAGAGAGGAGATATCATCATATCACTAAGCTTGAACATTAGTTTATTTAGAAAGTAAGAGGTTAAAGAGAAAAGAAACCTCAGATGTTTGGCAGTTTGGCAGTAATGTAACGTGCCCACTATATTCATCCTTGCAAATCTCACGTTGCCACTGAATTAGAACAAGTTTCAGTTGGTTACAATTCCCAATTCCAATCTGTAGCGCAATTCTATATATTTATGTTCATTACCATTAACTAAATTTATTCTTCTTATGCATTTAATGAGGCAACACTGGGCCCCGCTAGGCATCGTTGGAACGTACCATTTGACTAAAACTTCTCTCCTTTGTTCCCTTGGAATATCATTCTCTGCCTCTTTGACAAGGAAAATGGATCATAGCCATTGCCTAAGTGATCATGCCAAATGTAATCATATTGTCATTGATTCAAGATTTTTACACTATTTTAGCTGAACAGCATACCAGTTACCTCAAAATCCCGATTCCATTTCATGACTTCCCTTACAAAAACAAAAACAAGACATTTGCAGTTTCACATGTGAAAATCAGATATTAATATTTGAAAATCGCATTTTCACATGTGGTTTAACTGTTTTCACATGTTGAGCTGAAATATTCACGTGAAAACAAAAAAGACACGTGTGTGGTCAGGTGTGTATAGTTCACGTGTATTCAATATAGAGTTAACATGTTAACACCACCTTTTCACATGTGAGGAGAATAACATATTTTCACCTCACATCTGGAATTATCACGTGTGCTCCCTCTCAGGCCTCTAGGTCACCAGGCTGCTCGTTTGTTTGCGCACACCTGTCACCAGCGTTACGCGCATTTGCCCAATTTGACACTCACCTGGACTGCATCACCTCCTTGATTACCTGCCCTATTTATGTCACTCCCTTTGGTTCCTTCCCCAGGCGCTATTGTTTCCATTTCTGTTTCCTGTCTGTGTTTTGTATTATGTTACATTTATTTCTTAAAACACTCCCTGAACTTGCTTCTCGACTCTCAGCGCACTCATTACAGGAATGAGCATTTCCACGTGAAAAAGCTTCTTGTAAGAAAACCTTAACTCACATGTGGAATAGGGTTGAATATTTTCACCGTATTTGACATATGTTCAATCCCGAGAATAAATCACTTTTCTCCTGCCAAAAGCATCATAAAGCATATAATTAAACCTATGTATGGATTCAATTTTTTTTATTTTATTCAAGCCTGATGCTACCTGAGTCTGATGAGCCATACATTACATACATTTTATGAGCCCTACATTAAAGACATTTTATGAGCCCAAGCCCCCCCCCCAAAAAAACATTTGATTGTGTCGTTATCCAATACATAGGCTATATGATATAGGCTACTGCACATTACGCACAGCATAAAAACATAAAAGTCCATAGATGTAGCTAACTAATGTATATACTTTCTTGGGTAAATAAATTAAACTAGCTCCAGTTAGCAAATCATTTTGAGTGTGAACTGTATTACTGCATTATACTGTATTATATGGACTGGAATTACACACATCGTTCAAACCATGATAAAGCAGGGAGAGTACATGTGATTCTGATGCAGCACATGCGGCCTACAAAGTAACAAGTATAGGCTAACTAATTTGATGTCTAGAAATATAATAGTGCTTATTTGTATAATTTGTAGCCTGACGCATATATACCTTTCATAATATTTCCCCTAATGTTATTAGCCTACCTCCTCTTTCTCTCTATTGTTGCTTCATTCCTTCCTTCGCTTTCAACAGTTAAATTAAATACGTTTTGTTGTCCTAATCTTCATCATTGTAATGACATCCTTGAATAATAAAGAACTAGAATTAGAAGCAGAAGGCTTTCACTTCTCCTGACAAAGATTGAATGGTTCTACTGGCTGCTGTATTTAACATTCAGCAAACAAGAGCTTGTGTCCCTCTTCGAATAATCTATTGGTCTAAGAAATGTAAAAACAAATTTTCAGCAAGCTATTCTAGTCTAGCTTTTCCTGCATGAGACTCCAAAAGCTGAGGAGCATTTTTTTAAGGAGAGAGGCCAGCGGAGCACATGGTGCGTTCCTATTGCGCAAGAAACAGAAGCTATAAGTTAGAACCTTATTATACATAACCCCTCATTCATTAGCTAAATATAAGGCTAATACTGCATTGAATTTGTTACTTGAAAGAGGCGGGCCAGGACATCTATTTATAGGGCTATATAGCAATCTAGAGAAGGATGATTTATTTTGGATGCAATTTGAATGGAGATGATGGAGAGAGAGAAAGACTGTGAGAGAGTGCTCGCGCGTGCACGGATTTAAAGCAACGATATCCGAGTGATAGGCTGATTTTAAATAGTCTGCAGCTGCAATAAAACATCTTTACAATTAAAAAATAAGGTGACCCCCCCCCCCCTTCCTCGAAAGCCAGATGGAGATGGATGAATGAGACGCACATTCAGTCTTTATTACTGTAGCATAGACTATGCTGCAGCAAATGTAGGCCTACCTGTCACAAGACAAAAAGTTACCATGATGAGATGATACTGTAGTTCTACATGCATTGTGAACTGTGCTCCATCCCGAGATGGGCTGTCTGTCCCCACCCTGAGCGTTGATGATTCATCACGCAGAGGCCATAGAGAAGCCAGATTTAGATATGTTATATCATTTAACAGTACCATTTCACACCATGCTGTTCATATAAATCATTTATCATAATTTACCGGTTTCTCGCAGTTATTTATCCCTGCAAAATGTGGAATTGCACTCTCACATGTGAAAAACGTTCAAAATGTTTTCACTTGTAGAATCATGGTATCACGTTGAAAAATCGCATCCCCCATGTTGTCACATTTATTACACATGAGATCATTGATTTCATATGTAGTTTCATATTATCACATGTTGATTTGACATGTTGTCACATTGTTATCACATTAACTTCACATAAGATCACATTAAATTCAGTAGGTTTTCCCATAAGGGCATATTCCTTATATAGTGCACTTGATTTGACCAGAGCCATATGGTCCCTAGAAAGGGAATATGGTGAAATTTGTGACACAGACATACATATACTTCAGTTCAGTCCAGTTCACTTTATTGGCCTTATTCAGGAAGTTGTCTTGTGCTATTGAGAGCGTTCCCCAACACCCCTTGACTCCATTTCATGGGTATAACTTTGCTCACCAAGTCACTCTCTTTCTTCTTCTCCTCCCTCCTTCCTTCCCCAGGCACAGTGGTGATGCAGGTGACCGCTACAGACGCTGACGACGCCACGTATGGTAACAGTGCCAGGGTGGTCTACAGCATTCTACAGGGACAGCCATACTTCTCTGTAGATCCCAACACAGGTCAGTGTAAACAGGCACCCCATCTTTCTTCTTCTTCTGTAGACAGAAAGGAGAGGTAGGGTCAATTACAATGCAAATACAGAGTTCTATAATAATTACCTTCTATAGTCTATCGGTGGCTTGAGGAGGCAAATGTTCCCATAGAGTCAACAGGGAACAGCACACACAAGGTGCCACTTCCCTGTCTTACTGATGTTTCATCTTGCACCCGAATGCAACCGAAAGTCCTACTGAGAGTGAACCAGGTTGCGAATAGTGCACTACCCATCATTACCACGGAGACTGTGTGTGTGTGTGTGTGTGTGTGTGTGTGTGTGTGTGTGTGTGTGTGTGTGTGTGTGTGTGTGTGTGTGTGTGTGTGTGTGTTTGTGTGTGAGTGTGCGTGCAACATGACCATTAACTCCCATGTCAGACTGAAGCGACATGACAGAAAAGAAGGGCAGAACCTCTGCCAACCACCGCCTTTCAATCCCATGGCTCAGCCATCACTGCTAGATTTAATAATTTGTCATGTGTGCTTTGGAATGGACCCTGGTGTTTTGTTTGCTTAAACAAAAGGGAAATTGCAACAAAAAAATATATTTGCAGATTAGTGCAGGGCTTCACATTAATATGGTTTATCCCAGATGTGCCATGTAAGCTGACATCCCCCCCCTACACAAAGGCAGGCTTGGACAACAGCATGATTCTCTCTCTCTCTCTGTATGTCTTCCCCTGTTTGTTTGCGTGGAGTGAGAGAAAGAGAGAGAATAGACAGAGAGTGAGAGAAATAACAAATAGAGCGAGGGAGAATGAGAGAGAGAAGAAAGATAAAAATAGATAGGGAAGAGAGATGCATTCAGAGACTGTCTATTGGTGTACACATGCACACAATATATTGTAACTCTATATGGAATACACGTGTGTATTTTCCCCCTCAGCACTACTTGAACGGACTAGCTTGTTTTTCAGGAGCGAGTCGGCTGGCTGTCCTTCAGCGAGTAAGATTGCGCTTTGTTAGGAAAAACGAACGCTGCTGCGTCATCTCTCAGCGCTTCACACACACACGCACCTCTGTGCCTTACTCCTCTCCTGCTGCCACATCCTATGTGATAAAAGAGCAGGATGAGAGTTGTAGAGCCCTGCGTTCACTGTGCATTTCACCGATGCTGCTTAGATCTCGGTTTGAGTGATGTGCTGCATCAGCCCTTACATCGCCTATTGTTTGATATTCAACAAATTTCCTCTTTGGAAAAAAAGAGATTGGATCCCGTGAACTCTGTCGATGCAATTGATTTAGTGTTTTTTTACTTCTATTTCTGTATTTTACTGTAACAGTCTCTGTAGTTTTGATGCTTCAAATGGATGACAAAAGCCACGGCAGCTCAATATCTGACAGACAGGAGGAGAAGAAGGCAGAGCGCTGCTTTTAATATGTACAGTTGAAGTTGGAAGTTTACATACACTTAGGTTGGAGTCATTAAAACTAGTTTTTCAACCACTCCACAAATTTCTTGTTAACAAAATGTAGTTTTGGCAAGTCGGTTAGGAGATCTACTTTGTGCATGACACAATTAATTTTTCCAACAATTGTTTACAGACAATTCCAGTGGGTCAGAAGTTTACATAAACTAAGTTTGCTGTGCTTTTAAACAGCTTGGAAAATTCCAGAAAATGATGTCATGTCTTTAGAAGCTTCTGATAGGCTAATAAACATACTTTGAGTAAATTGGAGGTGTACCTGTGGATGTATTTCAAAGCCTACCTTCAAACTCAGTGCCTGTTTGCTTGACATCATGTAAAAATCAAAAGAAATCAGCCAAGACCTCAGAAAAAAATGGTAGAAGTCTGGTTCATCCTTCGGAGCAATTTCCAAATGCCCAATGGTACCACGTTCATCTGTGCAAACAATAGTACGCAAGTATAAACACCATGGGACCACGCAGATGTCATACCGCTCAAGAAGGAGACATGTTCTGTCTCCTATATATAAATGTATTCCAGTGTGAAAAGTGCAATCGATCCAATAACAACAGCAAAGGACCTTGTGAAAATGCTGGATGAAACAGGTACAAAAGTGTCTACATCCACAGTAAAGCGAGTCCTATATAGACATAACCTGAATGGCCGCTCAGCACGGAAGAAGTCACTGCTCCAAAACCACCATAAAGAAAGCCAGACTACGGTTTCCAACTGCACATGGGGACAAAGATCGTACGTTTTGGAGAAATGTCTTCTGGTCTGATGAAACAAAATAGAACTGTTTGGCCATAATGACCATCTTTACGTTTGGAGGAAAAAGGGGGACGCTTGTAAGCCGAAGAACACCATCCCAACTGTGAAGCATGGGAGTGGCAGGACAATTATGTGGATATATTGAACCAACTCAAGTCATCAGTCAGGAAGTTGAAGTTTGGTAGCACATGGACAATGACCCCAAGCATACTTCCAAAGTTGTGTCAAGATGGCTTAAGGACAACAAAGTTAAGGTATTGGAGTGCTCATCACAAAGCCCTGACCTCAATCCTATAGAAAATGTGTGGGCAGAACTGAAAAAGCGTGTGCGAGCAAGGAGGCCTACAAACCTGACTCAGTTACACCAGCTCTGTCAGGAGGAATGGGCCAAAATTCACCCAACTTAATATGGGAAGCTTGTGGAAGGCTACTTGAAATGATTGACCCAAGTTAAACAATTTAAAGGCAATTGCTACCAAATACTAATTGAGTGTATGTAAACTTCTGACCCACTGGGAATGTGATGAAAGAAATAAAAGCTGAAATAAATAATTATCTTTACTATTATTCTGACATTTCACATCCCCCCCAAAAAAGTGCCAATCCTAACTGACCTAAGACAGGGACTGTTTACTAGGATTAAATGTCAGGAATTGTGAAACTAAGTTTAAATGTATTTGGCTAAGGTATATGTAAACTTCCGACTTCAACTGTAGTCAATTAGAGCTCCACTGAACCTCTGTCCTGACTGATAAACCAGAGATATATATATATTTACTTGTATATGGAACACAACTGTACCAGAGAGAGACAGAGCATCTATTTTCACCTCAATGTCTTTGTGTCTGAGCTCTAAAGAAATGTGCAAAAGTTATATTTTGTGCATCATACACTGTGATATTACTTTGCATCCATACATACATAACAGTGATGCAGTGATAAAAAATAAAAAAAAACAGTGTGTGAGGGCTGACCGCCGTTCGAGGTGAGTAATGCTCCCTATACTTTCAGTGCATTTTCTCGCAAAAGGTGGGTAAAACGCTTGCACAAAATAACAAAGGTGTTAAACTGCATAAACGTGTGTTTACCCTACACTACACGACTGATGCATACATTCTATGTAGTCATTTAGCAGACACGTTTATCCAGAGCGACTTACTCAGTTAGTTATTCATCTTATGATAGCTAGGTAAAGGCAATCATATATCACAGTCATAGTAAGTAAAACATTTTCCTCAATAAAACAGCTATCAGCAAAGTCAGTGCTATAATGAAAATACAAGTGTACTGTACGTGTTAGTGCAAGACATGGCTATTTGGTTATTATTATTTTAAATATATTCTTACGGAACACTAATATATGAAGAAATGTATGTATCAAAAGTATCTAATCTCTCTTTTTCTTACAGGTGTGATCAAGACAGCCCTGCCAAACATGGACAGGGAGACGAAGGAGAACTATGTCGTTGTGATCCAGGCTAAAGACATGGCTGGCCAGATGGGTGGGCTATCAGGGACCACCACGGTCAGCATCACCCTGTCTGATGTCAATGACAACCCACCACGCTTCCCCAAGAGTGAGTATAGTGCACACATATACAGACAGATGTGCGCACACACACGCACACAGAGCACCCTGAAAATCAAACCTAGTTCACCATACAGAAGGCTCATGCCAAACAGGCAGCCTCCATCTGGTGTCAATTTCAAAATTAATGTGGATTGGTACTGCGATGCTGCAGCTGCGGTGTGTGTGTGCATGTACGACTGCAGCGCTCTCTGGAAGGCTGGGTATAATTAAATGTAAAGCCATATGACAGAGGGAAGGGTCCTGCACAGTGCATCAGATCAGCCTGGTAATCCCTATTAAATGAAAAGAGTACTCTGTGGGTTTTTATCTCTTTCTCGCTCTCTTTTTATCTCCTAACTATCACTTTTTTTCTCTCCCTTGCTGTTAATTCCAGATCCTCTCGCTCAGTCTTTCTATTCCCAATGCACTCAATGTCACTGTGTGTGGCTCCGCTAATGTCCTTTGTTTCTATTTTTATTTTCAGTGTTTCTTTTGCCAACCATCTTTCTCTCCTTCACCCCCTCTATGTCCTCTCACACGCTGTGTCTTGTCCCCCTCTCCTCTCTCTCTCTCTCCCTTGCTCTTTCTCTCTGGTGCATCTGGTGAATTGCAAATATATCAGATTGACAGATTACTGGTGTCATTCTGTTTCCCCTCAATAACAGCACTGTGTCTGTGTGTGTGTTACGTACACAAGCCAAACAGCTCTTCACATGACAAGATGCACACAACCGTAGAAACCCTACCTCCATTTATCACCCTCCCCAACAGGGAGACAAACACTGTCACTGCACCTCACCTCAATGGACAGGACAGGGAGGGAGGGACGGAGGAGGGGAGGAGGGGAAGGAGGGAGAGAGAGAGGTAGGGTGTAGAGATGGATAGAAAGGAAATGGAGGTGAGACGGGAGGAATAAATAGAGGGATGGAAGGAGGGATGAAGGGAGGGGCCAGGGAGAAAGAGAGAGTGAGAGCAAGTGGATATTGTAATGGGACACCCGGAGGAGGCAGAGTGTCAGGCAGCGATATCATTGTTGTCTGCAAGACTGATGCTTCCTCCTCTCGACCCAATGCTAAATACCTGTTAGCCCGGGAAACCTCTCCATAGTGGTGTGTGTGTGTTTCCATGCCTGTGTGTGTGTGTGTATGCTCGTGTACACGCCTGCCTGCGTATGTGTGTGTGTGAGACAGAGACCTGCCGACTCAGGCATTGCCAGAATGCTGTCAGGGTGTTTTATGAGGGTGTCAGTAGTGTTTGTCTCTGCAGCCTGTGTGTATATCACTTCCATCCCTTTGCAGACCAAGCCAGCTATTTATTTAAGCATATGAGATACAGTGAGGTGCTTTAGCTAGCAGACAGGGAAGCATTCATTTATCTGGCACAATCCAGGAAATCACCCGTTAAAAATAACAATGTATGTGCCAATATATTCACGTTGAACAAATGATACATGTTTGATTAATGTAGGCTTTTAAGATGGATTCAAATGTTTGAATTAAGGGGTTGATCCAGGTGTTACAGAATAACAACAACTAATGTGTGTGTGTCCGTGTCTTTCCTCCAGGTCTGTATGAGTTCAAAGCTCCAGAGTCGTCAGAGCCCGGCTCGACGGTGGCCGTGCTGCGAGCTACAGACGCTGACATTGGCAGGAACGCTGAGATGAACTACCGAATCACCAGCAGTGACGGCCCAGCCATGTTCGACATTTCAACCAATAGGAGCACACAGGAGGGTGTCATCACCCTCAGGAAGGTCAGTGATTGGCTGCATTCCTAATCTACCACTAGCCCATATCCCTAGTCCTTATTCCCCTAATTCCTAGGACACTCCTTCAGTATGGCTGGATTCCCAATCACTCCTAGCGCTCTATTTCAATAAACCTAACGCAATGGTAAATCTAAGGGCTGGTGGTAGCGCTTTAGGTTCCGGGGTGTGTCAGAAATATTGTTTCTATTTTCACAACCAATTATGGGCGCAGTTCCTGGCGGTGGCGAGAAAGTGCTGGGTTTTGATGATAAACAATTTGTAATGTGGTCGCTTCAAATTGTTTATTTACAGTTTTTCATGTATTATATTGTCATCAAATCCAATTTGAATGTTGTCCGCTATAGCCTAGTTCGTTAAATAGCCTGCCCCATATTTGCAAGGTTTACATTATTCTAATTGCATTGCTTCAAAAATAAAATACACTACATGACCTGCTCATCGGACATCTCATTTCAAAATCATGGGCATTAATATGGAGTTGGTCCCCACTTTGTTACTAGAACAGCCTCCACTCTTCTGGGAAGGCTTCCCACTAGATGTTGGAACATTGCTGCGAGGACATGCTTCCATTCAGCCACAAGAGCATTAGTGAGGTCGGGCACTGATGTTGGGTGATGTCAACGATTGGGTGAAGAGATGTAGCAGAGTCAGGCGTAGGACACAGGTTATGAACAACACAACTGAGTTTACTCAAAAAGTCAAGCAAAATTCCAAATAGGAACATACATACACACTAGCACAATCAACAACCACTAATAACACCAACAATCACGGACAGAACAGAAATGTATGCCAGAGGGTTAAATAAGGAACATGATATGGGAATTGAAATGCTCCATCAGTCTTCCAATCCTTTGAAGTCGTGACAGGTGATTAGTTCTGGCTCGCAGTCAGTCTTCCAATTCATCCCAAAGGTGTTCGATGGGATTGAGGTCAGGCCTCTGTACAGACCAGTCAAGTTCTTCCACACCGATCTCAACAAATCCTTTCTGTATGAACCTCGCTTTGTGCAAGGGGGCATTGTCATGCTGAAACAGGAAAGGGCTTTCCTCAAACTGTTGCCTCAAAGTTGGAAGCACATAATTGTCTAGAATGCCATTGTATGCTGTAGCGTTAAGGTTTCCTTTCACTGGAACTAAGGGGCCTAGCCAGAACCATGAAAAACAGCCCCAGACAATTATTCCTCCTAGGTAGCATTCTCCTGGGTTCCGCCAAACCCAGATTCGTCTGTAGGACTGCCAGATTGTGAAGTGCAAATCATCACTCCAGAGAACAAGTTTCTATTGCGCCAGATTCCAAAGGCGGCGAGATTTACACCACTCCAGCCAAGGTTTGACATTGCACATGGTGATCTTAGGCTTGTGTGTGGCTGCTTGGCCATGGAAACCCATTTCATGAAGCTCCCGACGAACAGTTCTTGTGCTGAAATTGCTTCCAGAGGCAGTTTAGGACTCTGTAGTGAGTGTTGCAACCGAGGACAGGCGATTTTTATGCGCTTCAGCACTCGGCGGTCCCGTTCTATGAGCTTGTGTGTCCTATCACTTCGCGGCTGAGCCGTTGTTGATCCTAGACGTTTCCACTTCATAATAACAGCACTTACAGTTGATTGGCGCAGCTCTAGCAGGGCAGACATTTGACGATCGGACTTGTTGGTGTTATCCTATGGCATTGCCACTTTAAAAGTCACTGAGCTCTTCAACCATTCTACTGCCAATGTTTGTCTATGGAGATTGCATGGCCGTGTGCTCGATTTTTTTCCCCCCACTTTTCATCAACAGGTGTGGCTGAAATAACCGAATCCACTCATTTGAAGGGGTTTCCACATACGTTTGTATATATAGTGTACATTACACATAGGTTATAGCATTCACACTGATATAGGGGCTGGGCCTACTGTAAATTGCAGTCTGTGGACATGCCAAACGTCGTCAATAAGCAAGATTAAATTCACTAGGCTGTTGATAAGGTCTAAAATACAGTTTATAATTCAAATCAAATTCTAATAAAAATAATTGCTGTTGAACCAGCCTTCATTATAGCAGGCCTAGGGTAAGGATAGTCTACGGAGGGCTTGGGTTTTGAACATATGACATGGAAAACAAGCAATTGTTACGTAAAAGTAACTTCTAAATATGAGGTTCATCGCTATTCACCAAGGTACTCATCTCTCGTTTCATGATGGGCATGGACAGATGTCGCCTAACTTTGTTGCTAATGTAAAAAAAGAATGAGCTTGGATAGGCTGGATAGGCTGAGTTTCCCCTGTCAAAATTGATGCCATAACAAACGCGTTACTGCTTAAATCAACTTTCGGTTTGTCTTAAATATCCCTACCAATTTACATCGCAGGTTAGGTGAATTGGGTTAAGTTCAGAATAAGGGTTAGAGGAACGGGAGGCTAAAATGCTACAGTTGTTCCAGATGTAACTCGGACACGCACCCTTTGGATTGCTTGACGGTCGTGAATTACAACCGCCCATCCTCCCCGACCAACGTCCTTACTTTAGTTCCTGTCTAAAGTAACTAGACCATTATGTGTGCATAATACTTCTTGTAGGTGCTCAGAAATACTTAAAGTATGTTTTTCGTTTGGCTCTGAGGCTGTCTCCCTAGAACCTAGTTAGTAATTGCACAAGTGCTAGTTAACAACCCCTATTCAAACCGCACGTAGATACAACAATTGTATCCTCAAGTTCATCTGACTTGGGGAAGTAGATCAAATGCCAAAATCCAGAGGTATCCCTTTAACTGCTTTACCTTGCCTTTTGGATGGTTGGATTTTTTTTCCATGTTGCTTACATTTATCCAGTCATGTCAGATTGTACATACCGTACACATGTTCAGATAGGATGAAATTATACTAGGTATGGATTTCACCAGCACCAGCCAGTGGTACTGAGTTGTAGTATGTTTTGATGTATTAAAAATAATCGGATCGTTGCTTTTTCAAGAACCCCCTCCTCCAATGTGGCTTTAAATCGATCACTTAACTTCCATCAGGTCATCATTGAGTGGAGGAAGATGTAATTGCCTTCTGCTGATGTTACTGTTGTAATGATATTGGAAGGGATCTAAGTTCTCTATCTGTGTGTGTGTGTGTGTGTGTGTGTGTGTGTGTGTGTGTGTGTGTGTGTGTGTGTGTGTGTGTGTGTGTGTGTGTGTGTGTGTGTGTGTGTGTGTGTGTGTGTGTACAGGGTCTGGTCTACATCTGAACCTACTCTAATTAAATGGCTTGTCTAGTTAAAGGGCATTTCCTGCACCACTGTCCCCAAACAACACATGTTCATGTTGACATCATCAAACCCCTGTCTAGAGAACAGGAGAAAATAAATCAACGACTTAGAATATGAAGGGTCATATCAAATGACTGTATTTGATTGATAACAAGCGCTGTACAGACGGTGCTCAGTTGAAAGCTCAATGAAAAACCTGCACGGCTGCACGTACACACACACCCCTCTCTTGTTAAATGACAGGAGGCCTAGATTTTGTTAGTAGCTACCTCACAACCAAAAACACACGTCAGACGTGTTCTCTCCAGACAGCATTAGTGTGGCCTTAAAGGTCACCAATTCAACTATTTTAAACTTGTAGAGAGTAGTTTACGAGTGCACACTTCAGGAGGAAGGAGTGTGCACTTGTAAACTACTCCCTACAAGTTAAAAAGAGTTGAATTGGTGTATGCATTAGCGAGATGGGTGTTTCCATATACCAGTCATTTCTTTTGAAGAAAGAAGAGATTATTGGGATGCACACAGAGAGAGGAGAGAATAGATGTTTAAAGGGGGTCTGAACTCGCCTGGCTTTTTCGCCTCATTAAGAAATACAATTTCTGAAACACGAATTGCATCTTAGGGGTGTGGTTTGATATGGGTGTGTTATGCTCGCTATATCGTATTCTTTGTTTGTTCATCTTCACTCACTGTAGCTGAGATATCCCCAAACTGCGACCGTACCAGGACTCTGGCCAAAGGAATAAATTGTGTTTGTGATGCTAATGTTAGCTCACAAATGTTGTAAGAAACTCAAACCATTTCTTGTTCTTTCAAAATAGCATTGGCGACGATGTCTTGTACCTTTTGTTGTCTCATGTAAACAAGTCTGAGGCACTGCGTGCTAATGGATAGTTCTGCTGTCTGTAAAGAAATGGGCAGGCTTTATTTAGGTGGATTCCCCTGCTATGATTGTTTAGCGCACAGCTGTTTTCCCATTCACCCTTATTGCATGCTCCGATCATTTAGATGGGTGCTTCCAGATGTTCCATGTTACTGGGCATAATTGTGGACATGACTGAAATCCAAACCCTCAATATACAAGGACACTGGATTTCTTAAATCCCACAAGTCTCTGTTTTGGAAAATACTGAAAATACTCACACTGAATTCATTCAATTGTTGATGATGTGTGTGTTGTTTGACGTATGTGTGTCTGTGTGTATCTTGCTGTGTGTGTGTCTGTGTGTGTGTCTGTGTGTGTATTGCTTAGACGAGAAAAGTGTTGCATGTCACAGGATGTGTGTGAGTGAGAGGGAAGGAAAGTTAAACAAAAACGTGCTAAATGGTGTGTGAGTGAGTGTGTGTGTGTGTGTGTGTGTGTGTGTGAGAGAGTTGTTAACCCTCTTCTCTCGCTTTCCTCAGCCTCTGGACTTTGAGAGGAAGCGGTCGTACACTCTAAGGATCCAGGTGGAGAACTCCAACCCTGACCCACGGTTCCTGCGCTACGCGGCGACCACAGACGAGGCGACGGTCAAGTTGATCGTGGAGGATGTGGACGAGCCGCCGGTGTTCGACCGGGTCAGCTACGTCATGGAGGTCAAAGAGGACTCAGCCGTAGGCACCATCGTCGGATCGGTCAGTGCCACAGACCCAGACAGCAGCCGCAGCCCTGTCAGGTACTACACACGTGCACAGTGCCTGAGACACCTACTAGTGGTCAGCAGATCTGGGTCAACATATTATTTATTTTCATTCAAATATTTTACTGTATTTCATCTAAAATTACACTTTGAACAACTCCTGCCAGTATCAGCGCTTTCCTCAATCACAGTGCAGTGATCACAGAGAACTGTTATCCTGGAGTGCCTGCTGAAGCTAGAAGTTAGAGCTCTTTATTACTGGTGTCAAATATGGCATCATTCGTTTTTATCAGCGCTCATCAGGAAGGCTGTGCTTTGTAGCATTTAGAGAGTAGGGTGACGAGACGAGGGTAGGTGAGGAGATGAGAAGTTAGGAAAGGAGAGGGGATAAGATGCAAGGAGAGGGAATGAGAAGAGGAGAGAGGAGGGGACGAGAGTAGCACACACACGCACACACTTTTATCTGGTGTAATTAATCAGGGGAGGGGCCAGGCCCAGTCAACTGAATTATTGAGAATATTAGAAAGGCAGTTGGCACCCCAACAGGACAGATTTAACGAGTTTAGACTTGCTGTCAGAAGCATGAGGGGCAAAGAGAGAGTGAGTGTGTGGTGCGGTGTATGCGTGTTGAGGTAAAAAGTCTAAAGCTGTTTGTGCTGGTAAACAACAAAAAAATACTGTCTGAGGAAGGGTAGAGGATTAGAGAGTAGACGGAGAGGGGAGATAGGGAGAAAGGAGATGGGGGTAGGGGTGCGGTGGTGCATGGTACCTGAGAGATCTGGTTCACGCCCCCCCCCCCCCCGGGGGTCTGCCTCTCCCCTCCACTTCCCTGCTCTCTTCCATGTCTACGTTTGTATCCCAAATGGCACCCTATTCCCTATATAGCACTATGAGCCCTGGACAAAAGTGGTGCACTATATAGCGAATAGTGTGCATTTGGGACGCAGCCCTACATTCACTACTCTATTAATCAAACTGATGTATCACACTAGTCCTCAGGAAGTGAAGAAAAACAACACTACTAGATAACCTGTGTGTGTTTATGCATTTGTGCGCGTGCGTGTTTGTGTGTGCATGCATTCACGTGTGTGTGTTTTTTGCGAATGTATCTCCAAACAGCCATTAGGACCACTACACCATGATAGCACAGATAAACATTTTGGAGTCACCTTTTTTTTGTTGCGGAACGACCAGACCACAACTGTCAGTCATCCAAATTGCTTTCAAATTGGATGATACTGTATGCAGCAGTATGATGTATTGTTGTGATACTCCTCCACTGGGTTTCAGTGAAATAAAGCAAGGACATTTATACTTGTTTGTTTTGTGCAGATACAGGTACCTGATAGAACAGGGTGCAGACAAAGACAGGGGGCATAATATTCCCGTGAATATTTGCTGTGAGGAAGCGTATATTTGTTGTTTGTGTTGTGCAGGTACACTTAATAAACTGCCTCACAGCCAAGGACACGGTGCATTGGGTTTATGTGAAAGGAAGTGAGGATGCTTATGCTTGTTTGTGTTGTGAAGAGGATGCTTATAGTTGTTGTTTGCTATGTGCAGGTACTCTATTGACCGGCGTACAGACATGGACAGGGTGTTCAACGTGCACCCGGGTAACGGCTCAGTTTTCATGCTAAGGACTCTGGACAGAGAGGAGAACCCTTGGCACAACATCTCTGTCATCGCCACGGAGTTCAGTAAGTAGCATGTTGATCAGTGACGCACGCACACACACACGCTCCACTCCTTCGGAACAAGAGGAAATAGTGTCAGTGAACTACCACAATTACTTCTCGTAATTACATGTACAGTAGTTTGAGCAGTAATCGTATCAAAGGCAGTTATTGTGTTTCCTTGGTGTGGTTATTAAACGTCATGATTCTGTGTTTTAAAGACAACCCACGGCTGATTAGCCGCATACCAGTGGACATCAGAGTACTGGACGTTAATGACAACGCTCCTACATTCGCCACATACTACGAAACCTTTGTCTGTGAAAACGCCAAGGCTAACCAGGTAATGGAAAACAATGTACTATTATTTGAATTTAAACCACTACAGAATGTCTTCTTTCCCGCCTAAGATCCCCCAACTGATCGTATCTTCATCAGTTAACCCTTGCCTCGATCACAGAAATTGGCCTTATGCCGGAAGGCTTTCAGGTTTAACCTCAGAGCTCCCCACTCTCCTGAACCCTTTTGTCTTGTTCCTCAGGATAAAGACATGTCAAAAGAAGATGATGAAGTATGTCATCTGTGTTAGATCATATTTTTCTTACCTTTTCTCAGAGGATTCAGACAGTGAGCGCTAAAGATGCTGACGAGCCTATCGGTGGACACAGATTCTTCTTCAGTCTAGCACACGAGGTCTCAGGGAAAGCCAACTTCACCGTCCGAGACAACAAAGGTACACTTCTTCTTGGAGGACAATAGTTGACACACAAGTTAATTCATTTCCGGTTTCGTCGATTTAATTTTTTTCCCAGAATAACTGTATTCCACAGCAGCCGTGATCACAATGTGTCAGTGTTGCGGAGTAGTGAAGTACAACTAGATCAACTAGTAACTGCATTTTGCAGTAGTTTGGTGGTAGTTGAACTACATTCAAATCTAGGTAGTGTTTGCCATGGAGCGGTGTAGCGAACTACTTGAAATTTTTTTGCAAAATTTTATTAAATATGAAGGAGGCAAGCATTTCCTTACATTTTCAGCATCAGACCTGCCAAATTCTCACAAATTCTCACATTGAAACATATATATTTTTTAATTTGCTAAATTTGTTCTTGCAATTTGTAGTCTATGACATTTCAGATTTAGTTATGATAATTTACCAAGAAGTAGTGACCTACTTTTTAAAAGTAACTATCCAATGAAAATCAAATTTGTATAAGTTCATATTCTCTTAACTCATAACCAAATAATGTTGTTGATACGTCTTACACTCATATTTGTGGCCAAAGCATAAATTGGAGAAAAAACCCCACCTCAAACAGAAAAAAATGCATGCCGTTTCCTCATTGAACATGATGTCGTTCATATTGGCTGAGCTGACCAATCAGCGATCTACTCGTTTTTAATGACCGGTATACGTCCACACCATTCCAACACAGACAAGCTGCTTTTTAGCATACATCATTATTTTTGGGGAAAAGTATATTTCACTCATATTGTAAGTAATTATAGGTAATATTTCATTTAAATCTGGAAACATTGGAATTACTTTAAGTGAACGCTTTAGTGTAGCTTAATTGGTAGTTTAATAATCTATATTTTCAGAGTAGCTTCCCCAACACTGCAATTTGTCAATCTTACCCATTCAAATATATTTAAGAACACCCTAATATAATATAACATTTACGGCTGTTAATTGGAGACCAGATAAACTTTAGAAACTGGGGGACATTCCTACATCTAACTTGTATAGTAGCTACCTCTAAAGTGTCTAACAGATAACAACAGCCCATAACTGCTTACTCCTCAGTGCCTCTCCAACAGACAACACTGCTTACTTGTATAGTATCCAACTCTAAGACGTCTATCTCCAACAGACAACACGGCTGGGATCCTGACCAGAAGGAACAGCTACAGCCGGCTACAGAGGAGCACCTACCTGGTTCCCGTGGTGATATCGGACGGGGACTTTCCCATGCAGAGCAGCACCAACACCCTGACTGTGCGTGTTTGTACCTGCGACCGCGAGGGGAACATGCAGCTGTGTAACCAGGAGGCTCTGGTCCTCACCGCAGGGCTCAGCACTGGAGCCCTCATGGCCATCATCATCTGTGTCCTCATACTTCTCCGTGAGTACTGTACAATTCAGTTCAATTCAAAACGCTTTATTGTCCTTTTTTAAAAGTTTTAAACACAAGACAGAACATTTTATTTTGCGTGTGGCTCACATACAAGCACATTAAAACATAAATCACACCAACACACACAAATGATCAGCAACACATTCAGAAGACGTTGATTTACACCATGTCATATTCTGAACTCTGTTAGCCAAACCTTTCGTTGCTGTTGACCTATCTTCACTGCAACTGCACAGAGTTAGATAGGTGATACAAATCCATACGGCAAGTATTTTGTGGCAGGTCAAGCCTGTCTCAGCCCACCAAAGGCCTGTATATCAGTGAGTGTATCAACATACTGTATGCACACCACCAATGGTTCCCCAACAGACACCAACTATCCTTCAGAATATAGAGGGAACACAGGTGGGAAATAAAACAAAAGTTCAAAAGCCTTTGTTTTGTTTCTGAAATAATCGTGATCCATGCATTGGCCCAGCGTCGTCTGAGTTTGGCCGGTGTAGGCTGTCATTGTATATAAGAATTTGTTCTTAACTGACTTGCCTAGTTAAATACATGTAAAAAAACAAAAACAATCCTGAGTATCGAGGCACATTCCTCAACCCATTTGCTTTCCTCTCCTATCCATCTCATGCTCAAGTTCTTCTCTCTCTCTGTGTCTGTAGTAATCGTTGTGCTGTTCGCTGTCCTGAGGAGGCAGCAGAGGAAGAAGGAGCCTCTGATCATCTCCAAAGAGGATGTGAGAGACAATGTCGTCAGCTACAATGATGAGGGGGGCGGAGAGGAGGACACCCAGGCCTTTGATATCGGCACGCTGCGCAACCCGGAGGCTATCGAGGAGACCAAACAGCGCAGGGACATCAAGCCCGAGACCCTGAACCCTCCCATCCGTCGGACCGTGGTCCTCCCTCCTGCATACAGGGACAACTCGGACGTCAGGGAATTCATAAACCAAAGGCTCCAGGACAACGACCAGGACCCCACAGCGCCGCCCTATGACTCCCTGGCCACCTACGCCTACGAGGGAAGCGGATCGGTGGCTGAGTCCCTGAGCTCCCTGGGTTCCGTGACCACGGAGGGAGACCAGGACTATAACTACCTGAGCGAGTGGGGACCCAGGTTTAGAAAACTAGCTGACATGTACGGGGGGGAGGACAGTGACGGCTACAGGGATTCCTAACCAGAGAGAAGGGAGCTCGTAAGAGGAAAAAGGAAAATGTACAACAAACAAACACTCATGCACTAGCTAAAGTGAACTTAACTCCTGGTACTTTGTGAAAGTGGCAAACAATAGAACAAAACAAGGAGGACACAAACAGACAAGGCAGTATTTTTCAAAGTGCTCTTTTACCGTTGTTGATCACCGTTGATCTTTGACCTCACTGGAGGACCTGGACGACGACGCTTAGTGGTCTCTCTCGGGACTCATGAGGAAAAGACTTGTCAAGAAGATGCTTCGTTGTATATGGGGGTACTGTACTCTGTGCATCAGGCCCCACATATATCTCTATGTACAAACATACTTCTTCTCTTTTGTTTTTCAAAAGCTGCCTGCAATAGAGGGACGAAAAGCAAGCGGTTTTCTGGTGAACTTGAGAGACAACATCTATGAATTGTTCAGAGTTTCTGGAATGAAAAGCTGCATATTGTGAGATATATCTTATATTGTGTGTATCTGTGTATTGATACAATATGCTGTACAGTTCTGTTTTGTAATCAGGTTTCTAGCGTCCCATTCCCTTATAGCATTGGCTATGTATGTCACAATCTTCTTTTGAAGTCACATAAAGCCATGCTAAGAGACTGAGGGGTTCAACCGTAGAAATAGAATGCTCTAATTCTATGGGTACAGTTAAAATGGCCACCAGTCCACCGACTGTGGCATCCTTGACTTGAATGGGGACACCCACTCTACTCATTCAATTTCTATGGGTTGTACGTCACCTTTCTGACCGTCAATAACACCTGATCCACATAGCTTTACATATTCTGCATCCCAAATGACACCCATTCCCTATATAGTGCACTACATTTGTACCAGGCTACAATAGTGTGCCATTTAGGGAGATGGGGAGGGGGGAGCTGAAACACCCGGACCAAAAAGCTCCTCAGAGTGCTGACTAATGTCAGTAACACTTTGCAATAAGGTACTCTTTATAAAGGGTTAATGGAAAGTGTTACCTTAATGAACTGAACATGTTCAAATTAAACATGATTCTTTACTCAGTGTTTTACTTTATGCTTTTCTTGGTTAATTAAAACGGAGTAATTGATTGATGGTTGAACATCCATTTGTGATGTGCACACTGACAAAGTTTCCAGGCCTGACATATTGGGACGACAGAATGTGGGGGAGAAAGGCTAGATATTAAGGGTAATATGCCATTTTCAGTTGTAAGAGAGAATGTTGACATTCCGTTGGGATTGTCATTGACATAAGAGGTACAGGTCAACACAATATTGGGATCATAAAATGTTTTGACATATACATATGAAATGGTCATTAGATTGGTTTGCCATCATGAAATGGTTTGACATATACATAGTAAGACAATTGAGCAATTCAAATGAAGCAACTTGCCCAAGGCCAAAACATACAAATTGAACAATAGTATCATTGCAGAAGGATGACATTTAATCAGACATTTCAAATAACACAACATAATTGCCACAACGACGGTGATATTATTTCCCTGTCTCTGTCCGCAGCATTCACAATTCACACAAACTGTACATATATTCTTTTCTATGGATGTAAACAATGAAAATGGTGAGGTAGCTTAGACAATCCTCTGAGTCAAGAACACACCTGTTTAATAATGTATACGATATTATATGCTAAATAATTGTAATAAGCAAGTTATTTTCTCGTTCTATTTCTTTGACCATTGAGCGCCCACTGTGTAAGTGACTATTTGAGATTGTGGCAAACATAGCTTTGATAAGCATTCATTTTTGGGTTCCTAAACCCTCCGAACTGAAAATCAACCGTTTTTCTTCTGCCCTTGAACGGTAGACATAAGAGTTTAAATTAGAAGAGAAAATGACAACAGAAGAGTGCTTTATTTTCCCCTCATTATTTTAATTTTAAAAAGGGGCAATCTGGGATTGGTACATCCATTTTCTCACTTTAATTCAGGGTGTCAGCAGCATCTCACTATAAATACATATTTGTGCTTCTTTATTGGGACTGTTCTTGCCTTTCAGCATTAACACCATGCTCATCTATGGACATGCATTAAACAAACATCAAGTCCATCAAGCGTCCAGTGTCCAATGCTATTGGGGGATTGTAGAGTAATGTTAGCTGCCAGATATGGTTAGCCTATAGAAAGCTCTGGTCCAGGGCGTTAGTGTGGCTTTCTTATGCTGAGGCTTCCTGCTCACACTCTGGACCAGAGATAGTTCTGATGTCCTCTTTCTAAAGAACACTGTTGGGTGTTCATGTAGACACGGTTGGTTAGCCTTAAGGTTGCCTCTATATTATGTTGTTGACTATGTGATTGAGCAGTCTATGGCTGCATCCCGATTCTCCACCCATCCTTAAAGCGTGCACATTTACACTTACAGTCATGGATTTAAAAGCATAGGAATTGTGTCAGCATTGGTTAGGGGGGAGTTTCCACCATTGTTAAATCCATCCAAGTAGCGTCATGTCCAGGGATTGTACATCAAGCTGCCTCATGCTACAGAAACAGGAGATGGGCTCCTGCCCATATGGGCCGTTCTGGCTTGTCCATGGCTTACTTACTAACTATGCGACGACGTGCACACTCCAGGAGAAGAGTGGAGAATCGGGATGCAGCCTAAGTTTTGTCTATGTGGATTAATACTATGATAGGTTACAGTATGTGCAGTAGTTTAAAGGGGCCCTGTCATGATCCAATGCCCATTCATTCATCTGCTTTGTACAATGTGATTTTTGTACTGGATATTTATATGACTCAACACGATTAAAGATCTTTAAAATCCTTATTCTGTTTCTACGTGTAATCATCAGTGTTCCGAATTCAGTAAATCTTTGTCCGAACATTGAGCAATTTGACAGACATAACAGTAGGAAGAAAGTAGGGGACTTTTCTGAACAGCATCCCCTTGACAGCCTGACGAGACAATCTAAAACGGACAGACCATTTCCTTAACCCTAATGACATTTGAACTAATTTGGAAATGGAAAAATGTCTGCACATTAGCCATGTTCCCTTAGTTTTTGCCTAGGATGACGTCAGCCTGGCTTGAAGGTAGCTTAAGTTCTTATGGTGAATGTTGAAATTCAAGACAGTAAAGTGGTTAATAGCATGGAACCTGTGGCTACTGAACTGAAGAAATCATTAATTACACACAATCTATAATTAAGATCTTTAAAAACTGGCAATCGGATTTGGGAAGGTGGGTGGGGGGGACACAAATTTGAAATTGTTAGAGAAAGAGGCAGCAGATGCGAGACAGATGGTGGCATTTTACATCATATTTAATGTCATTGAATCATATTAACGCTCTCCTCTTCATAAACGTGCACGTGATATGCCACTACTAGTTTCCCCATTGAGCGATTTGGTGTCAGACACTGATTATGATGAGTACGGCTATCAAGAGGACATATTCCATGATGACAAATCAATTAACATGTGAAATACCTTTATTAATAGCAATTACTATCAATGTCACTAGCGGTACAAAAAAAACTAAAAAACATTTAAAACAAAGCATTTCTGTTGCCGTTCATTATAACCATGATCGACGACCAACCATGTTCTAGATTTAGTTTAAAACGTGACTGTACATAATCAACATGCAATTGATTAAGACCTACACATAAAAGCAGCTCAAAACAACAAACCCAAACAAACACTAAAAAATGCAAGGCAATCCTCAAGCCAATGGGACGAGTCAGTAGAGGGTTTGTACTGTATAGACTAGTGCTCTTTCTGAATTGTCCCAAAAATATGTCCTCTCCTCGCAATCTTCTCCTTCCTTGCAATTGTTATGAATGAACTGACCAGGTGAAAGTTAGCCTTATGATATCATGATATGATATCGAAGAGAGTAGTCGAGGAGAGGACATTTTTTTTTTTTTAGCAATTCAGAGTATTTGGAAGTAGTTTATCCCTCCACTTCTTGCACCTTCCCTACACTCTCCAATATCGTCCATCTTGACTGGTCGAAAAAATTCTCTGTCCATATCGATTGGTCGGAGACGGGCTCTGTTACTTCCTGCTGTCCTCTGGCTCGTCTCCCTCCTTCTCCTGGCGATCCCTCTCTCGTCTCATCTCTTTCAGCTCCTGTCGGTATTTCCGCTCGATGAAGCGCTTCTGATGAGCCATCTGAGGGAAGTTATCTGCAGCAGGGAGCGGTAGAGTGAGACAGAGGAGCAGAAAAGAGAAAGGTGGACCAAAGAAAGGAGATAAAGAGCGGGAGAAAAGGGAAGTAACATGGTCAGCTGTACGACAGATCTAGGACAGTGATTAGTAGTGTTTAGAATGGCTAAAGGTAAAATAGGGTCTGCCTATATCTGTACTGTTTCACACATATACAAGTGTGTAACCTGTGTGGTACACACACACAAGTGTGTGGTATGAAGTGGAAATGTATTTTGTGTATATCCCACTCCCCTGAGACAACTTTGGAGAATGGAGTCACAGCAGGGATCAGCCATTATTGACAGTGGCCCTGGAGAAAAAGGGTTAAGGTGCCTTGGTCAAGTTCAGATCGACAGATTTTTCCCCTAGTCGGTTCGCGATTCAAACTAGCAACCTTTCGGTTACTGACTCAACGCTCTAACCACTATGCTACCCTGTTAAAATTGCAATGTATACATACTCTTTTTTGATGCTGGTGACACACTTCAACAATTATTAGCACTGAATGGCTCTAGTACCTCATTATTGTCCTTAACTAAGGAAAATAACGGACTTAGACAGGGCTCATTTGATGTCATTGTGATGAAAATGAGATCAGATAAGTTAATTAGCACAGAACATCTCTAAATGAGATCTGTAATAAGGACAACAGAAAATGAATGTTTAAAAGCTGATAAGGCGCATCACTGCTTAGCACCGCATACATCTCAATTTAAAATCGTACGCATGAAGTGACGATCAGTCTTCTGTATCAAACCATTTACGTCACAAATTTAGATGTGTAGATTAAGACATCATAAAAGAACAACAGACCGTGTTTGTTCCATACGGTATGTTATCCCGTCAAAGATCTCACACTGACTCGAAGACTTAGCCTTTTGACAAACTATCTATGGGTCAAGCTCAATCAAGAAAAACCCAGATGAAGGCCACGGGTGGAAAGGCGTTAGTTTTAACAATATCAATGGCATTTTGATCCACTTCCACTGTCCTCCAGGAGATTCTGGATTTTCACTTCACTTCAAGCTCAATAAAGTGCAGCTAGAGAAATTTGAAAGAAAACAAACATTATTTCAATCCAGGTCTAATCTTTGGTCACTCCACCATATGTCGACTAGAGAGAGTAAGTCAAGCTGGATAAATCTGCTAAATAACAACTGTGAATGCAAAACATACAGCAAAAGACCCCAATGTCTCCAACAGAGATGAGGCCAACATCTAGTTGGCAAACATATTCACTCAAAGAAACAGTGAGGAATACACTGTAGTGCGATTGGCCTTAGATGACTAAGCAACACATGATGAGCCTCAGAGAGAAACTAAAACTACATGCAGTTAAAATATGGAAATCACTGGCGGCATTTCAGTCTGGAGAGGACTTATAAGAGATGAGAATTACACCACTTGAGAGAGAGGAAAATGCTTCTTTGGTCATTTGCATTGTTTAACATGCAGTAGCATAAAGTGTGTGGAGGCAACCGAAATTGAGGTTCCTAAAGAATATTACAATGTTTTTCATTTATTTCAAAGCTCCCGTCTGGTAGCTGAAGAGACAGAAAAAACAACAGGGTACCTGTGTTGGAAAGGGGATATCTAGTCAGTTGCACAACTGAATGCATTCAACCGAAATAGGTCTTCCATTTAACATTTGAGGATTTGCATTGAGTGAAAACACATTGAGAATTCTCCGCAGTCCAGCGTTGTGTAGAGAAAATCACCTTTGAGGCGGCGTGCTCATGCATACTGATCACCTAGGCGTTAGCACACTTAGCTTGACTCAAGTCTTTTGTTTATCGACAATGCAGTAATTCCTTTCAAGGACAGAGTTGGGCTTGCGGTTTGGAGAGCGAGAGGGGACTGGGTTGGAGTTTGGGACCCTGTCAACATCCAGGCTTGTTGTGCCACATAATGACTGCCACGCTGGAATGTAGCAAGCAACACTTGTCTCATTTACAGGGTGCCACAGAATACACAAGCACAAACAGACATGAGCGCGCGCGCACACACACACACACACTGATTACAGAACCGCATGCTTATTGGTTTTATGGGCATCCTACACATTTAAAGCCCAATTCACTAACGAAGTAAAATATTTAAACCCCCATTCACTAACGAATGAACACATTTAGAGTAGCCTATATCAAATCGAATAGAAGTCGATTGTTATGGCAGCAACACAACAACAACATAGCAGCAGCACAACATGGTAGCAGCACAAAACATGGTAAAAACATTATTGGGCACAGACAACAGCACAAAGGGCAAGAAGGTAGATACAACAAAACATCACGCAAAGCATCCACAACTGTCAGTAAGAGTGTCCATGATTGAGTCTTTGAATGAAGAGAATGAGATAAAACTGTCCAGTTTGAGCGTTTGTTGCAGCTCATTCCAGTCGCTAGCTGCAGCAAACTGAAAAGACGAGCGACCAAGGGATGTGCGCGCTTTGGGGAACTTCAACAGAATGTGTGTTGTATGTGGAGGATGAGGGGTGAAGTAGATATCTCAGAGGGGGGGGGGGGGGGCTAAGAGGGTTTTATAAATAAGCATCAACCAATGCATCTCGCAACAGGTATACAGAGATGACCAGTTCAGTTACAGAGTATAGAGTGCAGTGATGTGTCCTATAAGGAGCATTGGTGGCAAATCTGATGGCTGAATGGTAAAGAACATCTAGCAGCTCGGGCGCACCCTTACCTGCCGATCTATACATTACGTCTCCGTAATCTAGCATGGGTAGGACGGTCATCTGAGTCAGGGTTAGTTTGGCAGCTGGAGTGAAAGAGGAGTGATTACAATAGAAGAAACCAAATCTAGATTTAACTTTAGCCTGCAGCTTTGATGTGTGCAGAGAGAAGGACAGTGTAGCTTCTATAGCCATACTCCAAAGTACTTGTTTGAGGTGACTACCTCAAGCTCTAAACCCTCAGAGGGAGTAATCACGCCAGTGGGGAGAAGGGCATTCTTACCAAACCACATGACCTTTGTTTTGGAGGTGTTCAGAACAAGGTTAAGGGCAGAGAAAGCTTGTTGGACACTAAGAAAGCTTTGTTGTAGAGCGTTTAATACAAAATCCGGGGAGGGGCCAGCTGAGTTTAAGACTATATTATCTGTATATAAATGGATGAGGGAGCTTCCTACTGCTTGAGCTATGTTGTTGATGTAAATTGAGAAGAGCATGCGGCCTAGGATCGAGCCATGGGGTACTCCCTTGGTGACAGGCAGAGGCTGAGACGGCAGATGTTCTAACTTTATACCCTGCACTCAGAGAGGTAGTTCGCAAACCAGGCCAAAGACCCCTAGGAGACACCAATACTCCTTTATTATTTATCCAGGTAGGCAAGTTGAGACCAAGTTCTCATTTACAACTGCAACCTGGCCAAGATAAAGCAAATCAGTTCGAAACATATAACCCAGAGTTACACATGAAGTAAAACAAACATACAGTCAATAATAGTAGAAAAATAAGTCTATATACAATGTGTGCAAATGAGGTGAGATAAAGGAGGTAAAGGCAATAAATAGTCCATGGTGGCGAAGTAAATACAATATAGCAATTAAAACACCGGAATGGTAGATTTGACAGGAGATGAGTGTGCAAAGTAGAAATACTGGGGTGCAAAGGAGCAAAATAAATAAATAACAGTAGGGGAAGAGGTAGTTGTTTGGGCTATTTATAGATTGGCTATGTACAGGTGCAGTGATCTGTGAGCTGCTCTGACAGCTGGTGCTTAAAGCTAGTGAGGGAGATAAGTGTTTCCAATTTCAGAGATTTTTGTAGTTCGTTCCAGTCTTTGGCAGCAGAGAACTGGAAGGAGAGGCAGCCAAAGGAGGAATTGGCTTTGGGGGTGACAAGTGAGATATACCTGCTGGAACGCGTGCTAAAAGGTGGGTGCAGCTATGGTGAACAGCGAGCAGAGATACGGTGGGTTCTTTCCCAAGCAGGGTCTTGTAGATGACCTGGAGCCAGTGGGTTTGGCGACGAGTATGAAGCGAGGGCCAGCCAACGAGAGCATACAGGTCGCAGTGGTGGGTAGTATATGGGGCTTTGGTGACAAAACGGATGGCACTGTGATAGACTGCATCCAATTTGTTGAGAGGGTGTTGGAGGCTATTTTGTAAATGACATCGACAAAGTTTTACGAGGGTATGTTTGGCAGCATGAGTGAAAGGTACTTTGTTGCGAAATAGGAAGCCGATTTTAGATTTAACTTTGGATTGGAGATGTTTTATGTGAGTCTGGAAGGAGAGTTTACAGTCTAACCAGACACCTAGGTATTTGTAGTTGTCCACATATTCTAAGTCAGAACCGTCCATAGTAGTGATGCTGGACGGACGGGCAGGTGCAGGCAGCAATCGGTTGAAGAGCATGCATTTAGTTTTACTTGTATTTAAGAGCAGTTGCAGGCCACGGAAGGAGAGTTGTATGGCATTAAAGCTCGTCTGGAGGATTGTTAACACGATGTCCAAAGAAGAGCCAGAAGTACACAGAATGGTGTCGTCTGCGCAGAGGTGGATCAGAGACTCACCAGCAGCAAGAGGGACATCATTGAAATATACAGAGAAGAGAGTCGGCCCAAGAATTTAACCCTGTGGCACCCTCATAGAGACTGCCAGAGGCCCAGACAACAGGACCTCACATTTGACACACTCAACTCTGTCGGAGAAGTAGTTGGTGAACCAGGTGAGGCAATCATTTGAGAAACAAAGGCTTTTGAGTCTGCCGATGAGGATGTGGTGATTGACAGAGTCGAAAGCCTTGGCCAGGTCAATGAATACGGCTGCACAGTATTGTTTCTTATCGATGGCGGTTAAGATATCGTTTAGAACCTTGAGCGTGGCTGAGGTGCACCCATGACCAGCTCTGAAACCAGCTCTGAAACCAGATTGCATAGCAGAGAAGGTACGGTGGGATTTGAAATGGTCGGTGATCTGTTTGATAACTTGGCTTTCGAAGACCTTAGAAAGGCAGGGTAGGATAGATATAGGTCTGTAGCAGTTTGGGTCAAGAGTGTAAAATGCTTATAGAAATGCTCAATTATATCGGATTATACCACAGATAAGGTGACAGAGTTTCCTATCCTCAGTGCAGTGGGCAGCTGGGAGGAGGTGCTCTTATTCTCCATGGACTTTACAATGTCTTTTTTGAGTTTGTGTTGCAGAAAGCAAATTTCTGCTTGAAAAACCTAGCCTTAGGTTTTCTAATTGCCTGTGTATATTGGTTTCTAATTTCCCTAAAAAGTTGCATTTCACGGGGGCTGTTCGTGGATATGCAGAACAGAATGTTTTTGTGTTGGTTAACCTGTCTGGGAGCGGGGTTCCGCTAGCTATCTTATTTTACATTGGCGTGTTATGTTCAGTAGTTCCAAAACATGCAGTGATTTTGCAGAGAGCCACATCAATTTACAGAAATACTCATTATAAATGTTGATGAAAATACATATGTTAAACATGGAAATATAGATAAACTTCTCCTTAATGCAAATGCTGTGTCAGATTTGAAAGATTTTAAAATATCCGCCATTTTGCGCAGTCAACATTAGTCAGAAATAGCATTATAAATATTCACTTACCTTTGATGATGTTCATCAGAATGCACTCCCAGGAATCCCAGTTCGACAATAAATGTTTGATTTGTTCCATAAAGTCCATAAATAGCTTCTTTTGTTAGGGCATTTGGTAACCAAATCCAAACGCGCGTTCAGGTCCAGCCGAACGTCGGACGAAAAGTTCAAAAAGTTATATTACAGGTCATAGAAACTTGTCAAACTAAGTATAGAATCAATCTTTAGGATGCTTTTATCATAAATGTTCAATAATGTTCCAACTGGAGAATTCCATTGTCTGTAGAAAAGCAATGGAACGAGAGCTAACTCTCACGTGAAATGCGTGACTGAGATCGAGGCTGCTGCCAGAACTCTGACACAATCCCCTCTCATCTGGCCCCCCTTCACAGTAGAAGCCTGAAACAACGTTCTAAAGATGGTTGAAGCCTTAGCAAGTGCAAAATGACCCATATCCCACTGTGTATTCGATAGGGACTTAGTTCAAAAACTACAAACCTCAGATTTCCCACTTCCTGTTTGGATTTTGTCCCTGGTTTTTGCCTGCCATATGAGTTATGTTATACTCACAGTTCTGTTATACTCATTCAAACAGTTCTAGAAACTTCAGAGTGTTTTCTATCCAATACTTCTAATAATATGCATATATTAGCATCTGGGACTGAGTAGGAGGCAGTTTACTCTGGGTACGCTATTCATCCAAAAGTGAAAATGCTGCCCCCTATCCCAAATAAGCTAAGGGCAGTCAGGTCTGGAGAGAACCAAGGGCTATATCTGTTCCTGGTCCTAAATTTCTTGAATGGGGCATGCTTATTTAAGATGGTGAGGAAGGCATTTAAAAAAAATTACCAGGCATCCTCTACTGACGGGATGAGGTTGATATCCTTCCAGGATACCTGGGCCAGGTCGATTAGAAAGGCCTGCTCGCTGAAGTCTTTCAGGGAGCGTTTGATAGTGATGAGTGGAGGTCGTTTGACCACTGACCCATTACGGATGCAGGAAATGATGCAGTGATCGCTGAGATCTTGGTTGAAAACAGCAGATGTGTATTTAGAGGGCAAGTTGGTTAGGATGATATCTATGAGGGTGCCCGTGTTTACGGCATTGGGGTTGTACCTGGTAGGTTCATTGGTAATTTGTGTGAGATTGAGGGCATCAAGCTTAGATTGTAGGATGGCTGGGGTGTTAAGCATGTCACAGTTTAGGTCACCTAGCAGCACAATCTCAGAAGATAGATGGGGGGCAATCAGTTCACATATGGGGGGCAATCAGCTGGGGGAAGAGGGTGGTCTATAGCAGGCAGAAACGGTGAGAGACTTGTTTTTAGAGAGGTGGACTTTTAAAAGTAGAAGTTCAAATTGCTTGGATAGTAAGACAGAACTCTGCAGGCTATCTCTGCAGTAGATTGCAACACCGCACGGCACCGCCGTTCTATCTTGTCTGAAAATGTTGTAGTTAGGGATGGAGATTTCAGAGTTATTGTTGGTCTTCCTAAGCCAGGATTCAGACATGGCTAAGGCATTCGGGTTGGCAGAGTGTGCTAAAGCAGTGAATAAAACAAACTTAGGAAGGAGGCTTCTAATGTTAACATGCATGAAACCAAGGCTTTTACGGTTACAGAAGTCATCAAAAGAGAGCGCCTGGGGAATAGGAGTGGAGCTAGGCACCGTAGGACCTTGATTCACCTCTACATCACCAGAGGAACAGAGGAGGAGTAGGATAAGGGTAAGGCTAAAAGCCATGAGAATTGGACGTCCGGAACAGAGAGTAAAAGGAGCAGGTTTCTGGGGGTGATAAAATAGATTCAAGGTATAGTGTACAGACAAAGGTATGGTAGGATGTGAAGAGTGGAGGTAAACCTAGGCATTGAGTGATGATGAAAGAGATATTGTCTCTAGAAACATCATTGAAACCAGGTGATGTCATCGCATGTGTGGGTGGTAGAACTGAAGGGTTGGATAAGGTATAATGAGCAGGGCTAGAGGCTCTACAGTGGAATAAGCCAATAAACACTAACCAGAACAGCAATGGACAAGGCATATTGACATTAAGGAGAGGCATGCTTAGCCGAGTGATCATAAGGGTCCAGTGAGTAGTGAGGTTGGTTGGGGTCACGGCGATTCAGACAGCTAGTCGAGCCATGGGTAGCAAGCTAGCAGAAGATGGAGGTCTGTTTTTTCCCACCTCGTGCGGTTCCGTCCAATTGTCAAAATAGTTACAGTTATAGTGGCCCAAGAAGATTGTTCGATAGACCTGTTCAGATAGCAGCTGATATGCTCAAGACAGCTAACGATTAGCGGGCCGCAGTTTGCAGATGGGCGTTCAGGTTACGTCGCAAAGGAGGGGCCAGTTGAATAACTCCCTCGGGCAGATAACGTCAGAATTCCAGTCGTGAAGGCCCGTTGGGGCTCCGCATCGGCAGTAAAACGGGTCCGGATAGGTGATTGTAGCCCAGGAGTGGCTGATGGAACTCTTCAGCTGGCTAGCTCTGGGATAATTGGTGTTTGCTCCGGAATCGACGTTAGCCAATAATCACTCGGATAGCAGCTAGTTCGCTGCAAGATCCAGGTGTAAATGTCCAGAGCTTGTGGTAGAAATCAGGGGATATGGAGAGAAAATAGGTCCGGTATGCTCTGGCTTGAGTCGCGTTGTACAAAACTGGCGATAGCTGATGACCGCTAGCCGTGGTTAGCTGAATACTAACGTTAGCTAGTGAGCTGGCTAGCTTCTGTTGTGGATTTCGGATACGAGGTGAATAATACTTTTGAAAAAAAAAAATGAAAAAAAATAAGATCCGCACCACATTTGGTGAGGCGGGTTGCAGGAGAGTGTTTCGAAGTTGAGTTTCTAGAAAAAATATACAAAAAGATATGCAAAAAAAAAGACAAAAATACATACACATGGGACAAGACGAGGACGAAGGATGTCTGACTGCAACGCCATCTTGGAAACGTTGAAGAAGATATAGAAATAGAATATAAACGCAATAGAAGCGTTGTTTCTTGTACTAATGTCTCGTGTCTTTAGAGGACTGTTTCACTTTGATGTCCTTTTTCTTCTGTCCTTATTTTGTCTTTCTTTTCATCTGTTAACTAGATATTCTTTGTTAGCTAGCTTCTTCCAGGAGAGTCCCTAGCAACTGCTTAGCAACTGGTAAACAATTCAGCTAGCTAAGATAACTGTCAAATTTTATGAAAAATAGATAGGCTTTTTCAAAAGCTTGTTTTGTCTCCAATTTAGTCATGCAGTTCTCTTTGGCTTTTTTTCCAATGTACTTCCCCCTAAAAACCATGTAAATTTCAATATTTGTAGCTCATTTTTTCAGCACCTGCTGCTCAATCAAAAATAAATCCCCATTGCAATAATTTGCCTAAAGCCCATCATAAGCCTCGCTTACAGCATCCCCTCAATCTTCTCTGTCCCTCTCAACACATACATTGACCCTGCCCCATTTATTATCTTTGCATAGTCACTTTACAAATTACCTCGACTAACCTGTACACCCGCACATACCGGTACCCTCTGTATATAACCTCGTTATAGCCCGTCTACAAGAATGGAATGGTGTACCATATCAAAAGCCTTGGCCAAGTCAATAAAAATAGCAGCACAACATTGCTTAGAATCAAGGGCAATGGTGACATCATTGAGGAACTGTAAGGTTGCAGTGACACACCCATAACCTGAGCTGAATCCAGACTGCATACCAGAGAGAATAGTATAGACATCAAGAAAGCCAGTCAGTTGATTATTGACAAGTTTTTCCAACACTTTTGATAAATAGGACAAAATAGAAATTGGCCCATAACAGTTAGGGCTTGATCTCCCCTTTATTTAAAGGGCACACCGTGGCTGCCTTCCAAGCAATGGGAACCGCCCCAGAGAAGAGAGACAGGTTAAAATGGTCAGAGACAGGCTTGGCGATGATAGGGGCAGCAACCTTAAAGAAGAACGGGTCTATACCATCTGACCCAGATGTTTTTTTGGGGTCAAGTTTAAGGAGCTCCTTTAACCCCTCGGACTCAGTGACTGCGTGCAGGGAGACACTTTGTAGCGGGACAGGGGGAAAAGAGGGAGGGGCATCGGGGCTAGTTGCATTAGAAGGGTTGGGAGATGAGGAAATGTTGGACGGGCAAGGGGGCAGGGCTGAGTCAAATAGGAATCCTGACTTAATGAAGTGGTGATAAAGAGCTCAGCCATGTTCTTCTTGTCAGTAACAATCACATCATCAACATTAAGGGATACGGGCAGCTGTGAGGAGGATATTCTCTAGGTCTTTAACCGTTTTCCAGAACTTCTTGGGGTTAGACCCATAGAGATATCTTTAAACTGGCTCTTTAAAGTAACTAACTTTTGCCTTCCGGAGAGTCTGAGTGCACTTATTTCTCATTTGCCTGAACGAGAGCCAGTCAGCGTGAGTATGAGCATGCCGAGGTCTTTCGCCAAATGCAATTCTTGAGGTGGAGTAACTCTGCAAGATCACGGTCGAACCAGTGGCTGAACCTGTTTTTAATTATAATTTTCCTTATGGGGCATGTTCGTTAACAATACCACTGAAAATATTTAAAAAAATAATGTCCAAGTGTCTTCAACAGAGGGTATCAAGCTGATTCTATACCAAATTACAGAGGCGAGGTCATGAAGGAAGGCTTGCTCATTTAAGTTTTTTTAGCAAGCGTCTATGATAAATCATGACAGGTCGTTTCACTGAGCAGCCATTACGAACACAGGTTGTAAAACAGTGATCACCAAAGTCAATACAGAAAATACCAAACTGATCCCAATCAGGATTATTTGTGAGGATAACGTTGAGGAGAGTAGCCTTTTCTGGGTGTTTGGAGTCATACCTTGGGGATTGATAATAATCTGAGAAAGATTTAGGAAGTCCCATTGCTTTAGGACTTGGTCAGGTGGTTTAAGCTTGTCCCTGTTTAGGTCACCTCGCAGCACAAATACAGAGTTAGTGTAAGGGGCCAGGAGAGAGCTTATGGCAGGGGGGGACAGGCCGGTGCTGATGGAGGACGATAACACCCAGCAACAGTCAACAAAGAGCCATTAGAAATGTTAATGCTTAAAACCAGCAAATCAAATTGTTTGGGGACAGACTTGGTGAAGACAACCGAGCTCTGAAGGTGATCCTTGGAAAAGATTGTCACTCCCCCACGTTTGGAAGATCTGTCTTGCCGAAATAGGTTATAACCAGAAAGGTTAACATTAGTATTCAAAACACACTTCCTTAACCACCTCTCAGTAATGAACAACACATCTGGCTTGGAGCTGTGAACCCACTTTCAATTGACCCATTTTAGGTAATAAGCTTCTAGTGTTAACGTGCAGAAAACCCAGGCTTTTATGAGAGCAGAAATCAGTGAAGCAGATATCAGAGCACAAGTCAGAAATGGGGTGTACATGCATGGGCCAGGGTGTATATGCACATTTCCAGATATCATCAACAGTAATATAATCAAGGCACGGCATAGGACAGGGAGAGGTCTGCAGTGCTGATTTATGACATCTGAATGTGTGTCAGATGGCAACAAGATAATATTGTACAGCAAACTCATCAGGTAACATGAATACAAAGCCGGTGAGAGGTGGTTAGAATGGGAGACCAAAATGGGAGGCCAAAAGTCTGAGTAACCAAAAGAGAGTCCCAAGTGTGGGAACAAACATTGTGTGTGTACCCACCCGTGGGACAGACTCTCTCTCTCTCTCACACACACACACACACACACACACACACACACACACACACACACACACACACACACACACACACACACACACACACACACACACCACACACACACACACACACACACACACACACACAGTTGAAGTCAGACATTTACATACACTTAGGTTGGAGTCATTAAAACTTGTTTTTCAACCACTCCACAAATTTCTTAACAAATTATAGTTTTGGCAAGTTAGTTAGGACATCTACTTTGTGCATGACAAGTACTTTTTCCAACAATTGTTTACAGACAGATTATTTCACGTATAATTCACTATATCACAATTCCAGTGGGTCAGAAGTTTACATACACTAAGTTGACTGTGCCTATAAACAAATTGGAAAATTCCAGAAAATTATGTCATGGCTTTAGTAGCTTCTGATGGGCTAATTGACATCATTTGAGTCAATTGGAGGTGTACCTGTTGATGCATTTCAAGGCCTAACTTCAAACTCAGTGCCTCTTTGCTTGACATCAATCATCCTTGGGAGCAATTTCTAATCACCTGAAGGTACCACATTCATCGGTACAAACAATAGTACGCAAGTATAAACACCATGGGACCACGCAGCCGTCATACCGCTAAGGAAGGAGACGCGTTCTGTCTCCTAGAGATGAACGTACTTTGGTGTGAAAATTGCAAATCAATCCCAGAACAACAGCAAAGGACCTTGTGTAGATGCTGGAGGAAACAGGTACAAAATTAACTATATCCATAGTAAAACGAGTCCTATATCGACACAACCTGAAAGGCTGCTCAGCAAGGAAGAAGCCACTGTTCCAAAACCACCATAAAAAAAGCCAGACTACAGTTTGCAACTGCATATGGGGACAAAGACAAAGTCATTTTCGGAGAAATGTCCTCTGGTCTGATGAAACAAAAATAGAACTGTTTGGCCATGATGACCATCGTTATGTTTGGAAATAAAAGGGGGGAGCTTGCAAGATGAAGAACACCATCCCAAACGTGAAGCACGTGGCAGCATCATGTTTTGGGGGTGCTTTGTTGCAGGAGGGACTGGTGCATTTCACAAAATAGATGGCGTCATGAGGCAGGAAAATTATGTGGATATATTGAAGCAACATCTCAAGACATCAGTCAGGAAGTCAAAGTTTGGTCGCAAATGGGTCTTCCAAATGGACAATGACCCCAAGCATACTTCCAAAGTTGTGTCAAAATGACTTAAGGACAACAGTCAAGGTATTGGAGTGGCCATCACAAAGCCCTTGTGGGCAGACCTGAAAAAGTGTATGCGAGCAAGGAGGCCTACAAACCTGACTCAGTTACACCAGCTCTGTCAGGAGGAATGGGCCAAAATTCACCCAACTTATTGTGGGAAACTTGTGGAAGGCTACCCGAAACGTTTAACCCAAATTAAACAATTTAAAGGAAATGCTACCAAATACACTCAAAAGTATGTAAACTTCTTACCCACTGGGAATGTGATGAAAGAAATAAAAGCTTAAATAAATAATTCTCTCTACTATTATTCTGACATTTCACATTCCTAAAATGAAGTGGTGATCCTAAATGACCTAAGACAGGGCATTTGTACTAGGATTACATGTCAGGACTGAGTTTAAATGTATTTGGCTAAGGTGTATGTAAACTTCCGACTTCAACTGTACATACGGCAACAGTCTCTAAGGTGCAGGGTAGAGTACCGGTGGTAGCCGGCTAGAACAGTGACTAAGACAGGGGTTCCCAAACTTTTTTGGCATATTACCCTGTTCTATTAACTGAACATTCTCACAACCCCACCCAGGTGAAAACATTTGCTGTTAATTACAGAATTATAATTTTTTAAATTTTTTGGCTATGGCTGTCAATAAAAAATAAATTAAATAAACATTATTTCAGATTTGTCTTAACTCACCATCAAATGTGGTGCAGTCAATTGCAAATGAGTCTGACATGTCTCTTATCTCGCCACCACTAATGAGATGGGTGTGCTTGATGCATGTCGCGTCCTAGCTTCTCAAAGTCAGGGGGCGTGGTCGACAGCGCGCACCTCATATCTGCCGTCACATCCAACCTGGATCGATATCTGGTTTTAATGCAGACCAGAGCACTGAATCCAGCTTCACACATATCAGCTGGCCAATGGTAGCCTACCATGAATGGTGCTTTTAAGACAACTGGGAACTTGGAAAAATATGAGGTAAAATCATGACGTTAGTGATCTTTAGGTTGGAAAGTCAGAGGCAGAGCACTAGAAAGAGGCCGAGGTGGAATTCCTAGTTTGATATTTGCCGAGTTCCCAGTTGTCTTGAACGCGCTGAAGTCCGAGATTTTCCGAAGTTCAGAGTTCCGGTTTGTTTTGAACTCGGCATCAATGCTCAGAGGGAGACGGCAGGGTATTATTCCCTTCGAGTCCTTTTGGCCATCCCGTGATAGATGGCGCCCCATCTGAGCAAAAGCCCACCATTCGATCCCATATGGAATCTGTTTTTCGGGCGGCACACTGAACATCCCATATGCCGTTTTATGCTCAGAAATTGTGAGACAGAACAATGTCTTTGTGAATAGCATCCCCTGACATGTATAGCGAACAAAAGTCAATGAATGGGCATCTTGGCCCTCACAGTTAACATTCAGTCAGAGTTTCCTCTTGACTGCTGGCAATAGCATAAATGATGTGTTTAACATTGTTAACTGATGTGAGTTTCTGTGCCTCCCCACAAATTGTTCTCATAATATCAATTGCGTTCGGTAATATCAAAGTCTCTACAGTAGTGTGTGGTTTCATAGCATAGCAGGCCTAGCCATTCACCGTGGAAATGATTCAAGTGCAACGGTCAAGTACAGCCTTTTCCCATAATCTAAGGGCCCTCCATGGTTTAATTTGATCTTTTAGATTTGAATAATTTTCATTTAGATGTTTAAGGTTAACCACATTAATGATTTTGAGATAAATCTTTTGTTGTATATATGTATAATAGATTTATGTTATACGGGAAATTCTTCCACGACCCCATTATCATATCACCACTAGTTTGGGAACCGCTGAACTAAGGTTAGTGGTGACTTTTTAACAGTCTGATGGCCTGGAGATAGAAGCTGTATCTCAGTCTCTCGGTCCCAGCCTTGATGCGCCTGTACTGTCTACATCTTCTAGATGGTAGAGGGGTGAACAGGCCGTGGCTCGGGTTGCTGAGGTCCTTAATGATCTTCTTGGTTATTCCTGTGACACCGGGTGTTGTAGATGTCCTGGAGGGCAGGCAGTGTCCCGAGAGTAATGCGTTGGGCTGACCACACCACCCTTGAGAGCACTGCGGTGATACAGCCAGACAGAATGCTCTCAATGGTGTATCTGTAGAGGTTTGTGAGGGTCTTAGGGGCCATGTCAAATTTCTTTCGCCTCCCGAGGTTGAAAAGGCGCTGTTGCACCTTCACCACACTGTCGGTTTCAGGTTATCAGTGATGTGCACACCGAGGAACTTAAAGCTTTTGACCCTCTCTACCTCGGCCCCATCAGCGTGGATGGGGGAATGCTCTCTCCAGCACTAAGCTTCGGCTTTATTACGAGCAGACTGAATACATATCACCTATAGGCCAACCACAACACTAACACTGCATCTATCTTTGTCTAGACCCTACCTCCCTGTCTTGCCAAGGGGAGCAAATAAAAACACACACAGAAGCAGTATATTCAGATCCTCCATCCACACATCCATCCTTCATACTGTATTGTACTTGTTGTGCATTCACAGAAGCCTTTACCAAGAGATTAAGGGTTTAGTGACAGCTGAGGAGAGAGAATCTAGTCCCCTCCCTGCTCGCTACCAGCCAAAGCCTACTTAGTAATGCACTATATATGGAATAGGAAGCCATCTGGGACACATCCAGAGACTATTTCCTGTAGTATTCAGGAGAAGAAACAGCATTGTTTAGGAAACATGCAGCTGCAGGGGGGACAGCGTATGAAGTGAAGTGGTGGTAATAAAGAAAAGAGATTGAAAGACCACGAAAGAGAGAAAAAGAGCAAGAGTAAGAGCATAAAGGAGAGAGGAATAGATTGAGAGCATGAGAGAGAGAGAACATGAGAGAGAGAGAGAGACAGAGATGGGAAGAGAGAGAGAGAGACTGAGATGGGAAGAGGGTGAGAGATGGAGACAGAGAAAGCGTGTGATATCAGATGAGCGAAAGAGATGAACAAAACTATCTCCGGCTGCTCCAAAAAAAGGATGAGCGATGTGTTGACGAATGGTTAACTCGTCTCCACATGTAAATTTCATGTTCTCCGACCTTTCAGGGCTGGGCTGCTGGGCGCTGGGCTGCCTCTCTCTCTCTCTCTACTCTCCTTCCCCCTCTTCCTCCTACCTAGCAGTCTCAGCCTTAGCTCTGTTTGCACCCCCTCCTCTAGTTCAGGCCTTGGTTAACATTTAATTCTGCCTCGACAGATACAGGCAGGAGATTGTCAAAATGAGAGGCCATCAATTAATAAAATGAGAATCCCTGGAGCCACCAGCGGATCTCTACAGCGTAACGAACACCAAATATTGGGCCCATTTCTCTTTAATGAGCTGTCTGAGCGAGGGCTGAGCACAGCTCTGTCTCTCTTACCTCTTTACTTCTCTTCTGCTGCAGTTAAGTTGCCTGTCAGGGAGGGAATCGGCGGGGGGGGGGGGGGTCGTACGGTTTGAACAAAAACTTAAATTTCACTCTAAAGCGGCCCGATACCAAAGAAGGCCTTAAATAAAACATGGAAATGAACCCTGACAGGCAGAATCATACAGCAACGTAGGAAGCCATTGGACAGTCAGACATACTGTAGGTAGTTACTGTAAGATATTGTTAGTTTAAGGGGAGAAAATGTGTGCATGCCCTGAGGTTGGTCGAGCAGTTGCTGCGTCACATTATGCGATCCCGTGACTGCGTGGGTTTGAATCCTGGCCCCACTGGTTAACACTATATTCTCTTTAATTATGTCTCCTAGCTCATTTCTGTCCATCCCATTCAATAAAAATCTTAAACTACAAAACGCTGCGTTTAATTGAATAAAAAAATAATTTCGGGGTAACAACTAAGCACCTTACTGTAATAGTTTTCAATTCAAAAGGTCAAAAACAAACAAATATATATTTTGCAATAATAAACTAATATTTTGCTAGGATTGTCTGGGAGTGGTCTGAGTGGGGAGGAGGAGGGATACAGTAAGTGAGGGATATGTCATCTGAGGGATGAGGGATATGTAATATGTAATCTGAAGCTGAGAGGTATGGAACTCTGTCATTGGTCTATATTATATCACCTGGTAATGTCATGCAAAACATGCTGATAAGAAGGAGCTGTGTATATTGTTTTTTCAACCAGCAACTAGGGCTGGCCGATATAATTGAATACCGCTATACCGTTATGACTCAACATACCAGTGCCTAAAGAAAGTATTTACACTCTTTGGCTTCTTCCAAATTTTGTTGTGTTACAGTCTGAATTTAAAATTGATTAAATGTTTTGTCATTGGCCTGCACATAATGTCAAAGTGGAATTATTATTTTTTACAAATGAATTAAAAACGAAAAGTTGAAATGTCTTGGGTCAATAAGTATTCAACCCCTTTGTTATGGCAAGCCTAAATAAGTACATTTTCTTAAGTCACATAATAAGATACGCTTTGTGTGCAATAATAGTGTTTAACAATTTTTTTATGACTATGTACCCCACAAATACAATTAACTGTACAGTCCTTTAGTTTCAAACACAGATTCAACCACAAAGACCGGGGAGGTTTTCCAATGCCTCGCAAAGAAGGGCACCTGAGTATCCCTTTGAGCGTGGTGAAGTTATTAATTACACTTCGAATGGTGTATCAATACACCTGGTCACTACAAAGATACAGGAGTCCTTCTTAACTCAGTTGCCATAGAGGAAGGAAACTGCTTAGGCATTTCACCATGATGCCAAAGTTGACTTTAAAACAGTTAAGAGTTGGATGGAACAACAACATTGTAGTTACTCCACAATACTAACCTTTTTGACAGAGTGCAAAAAGGAAAAATACAAATATTCAAAAACATGCATCCTGACCAAAATAATACTGGGAAAAAATGTGACAAAGCAATACAAAGTGTTATATTTGGGGAAAATACAATACAACACAGTACTGAGTACCACTCGCCATATTTTGCATCATGTTATGGGTATGCTTGTAATCGTTGAGGACTGGGGAGTTTGTCCAGGATAATGAATGGAGCTTAGCACAGGCAAAATCCTAGAGGAAAACCTGGTTCAGTCTGCTTTCGACCAGACACTGGGTGATGAATTCCTGTTTCAGCAGGACAATTAACCTAAAACACAAGGCCAAATCTACACTGGAGTTACTTACCAAGAAGACAGTGAATGTTCCTGTGGCAGAGCTACAGTTTTGATTAAAATCTACCTAAACATTTATGGTAACCCCTGAAAAAGGATGGCTAACAATGGTTAACAAAACATTTGACAGAGCTTGAAGAATTTTGAAAAAAAAAAAAGATTGGCAAATATTGCACAATCCTGGTGTGGAATGCTGTTAGAGACTTACCCAGAAAGACTCACATCTACAATCACTGCTATAAGGTGCTTCTACTAAGTATTGACTCAGGGGTGTGCATTCTTATGTAAATGAGATATTTCTCCATATCATTTTCAATACATTTGCACACATTTCTAATAACATGTTTTCACTTTGTCATTCTGGAGTACCCTGTGTAGATGGGTGAGAAAATACATTTAATCCATTATGAATTCAGGCTATAACAATGTGGAATAAATTCAAGGGGTATGAACACTTTGAAGGCACTGTAGATTTGTACAATATCGTTTATAACAATATTTTGATAAATTGCTAAATAAATAAAAAATTGTACAAATTGGACAACTTTATCTGTTTTGTCGAGCATTAAACCAACAGAACAAAGAATGCCAATTTAAAATCACATAGAATGAATTTGTTGCACTTCTATTGTCATGCACTTCTTTAAAAAAACATACTTAAAACTTTTGTTATTCAGAAACATACCGTCACAAATAAGAAACATATTGTGATGTGACAGCCCTCCTGGCCACTATCAGGAAATAACACCGATCCAACGTCTTCGCACCTTTCCAATGTTACAGTTTTATCAGCTGCTGTACAATATGATACAAAACACAGGAAAAACTGGATTTTGACTGCACTGGGCCATTAAACACATTCCATGTCTCAGTCATACTGTAGTGAGAGCCTGGCTCTCTCTCTCAGCAAGTAGCTAGCTTTATTGGGAAAGGGGGGGGAAAAAACAGTCCAACGCAGCCCCAGGTTGCAACCAAAATGGCACCCTACTATTCCCTAGTGTCTTCAGAAAGTTGACTTTTCCCCCATTTTGTTGTTACAAAAAGTGGGATTCAAATGGATTTAATTGTAAAATACTTTAAAAGTCAAAGTGGAAGAAAACATATCTTGATTAGATAAGTATTCAACCCCGTGAGTCAATACATGTTACAATCACCTTTGGCAGCGATTACAGTTGTGAGTCTCTATGAGCTTTGCACACCTGGATTGTACAGCACTGGCACATTATTCTTTCAAACATTCTTTAAGCTCGATCAAGTTATTGATCATTGCTAGACAGCCATTTTCAAGTCATGCCATAGATTATCAAGCCAATTTAAGTCAAAACTGTAACTAGGCCACTCAGGAACATTCAATATCCTCTTGGTAAGTAACTCCAGTGTATATTTGGCAATGTGTTTTAGGATATTGTCCTGCTGAAACGTGATTGTGTCTCCCAGTGTCTGATGGAAAGCAGACCAGGTTTTGCTCTAGGATTTTTCCTGTGCTTAGCTCTATTCCGTTACTTTTTAAATAAAATAACTCCCTAGTAATTGCAGATGACAAGCATACCTATAACATGATGTAGCCACCACGCTTGAAAATATGGTGAGTGGTACTCGGTGATGTGTTGGATTTTCCCCAAACATAATGTTTTGCAATCAAAACATAACGTTATTTCTTTTCCACATTTTTGCAGTTTTACTTTAGAGCCTTATTGCAAACAGGTGCATGTTTTAGAATATTTTTTATTCAGTACATGCTTCCTTTTCACTCTGTCAATTAGGTTAGTATTGTGGAGTAAGTAAACATGGTTGATCCATCCCCAGTCTCCTATCACAGCCATTCAATTCTGAAACTGTTTTAAAGTCACCACTGGCCTCATGGTGAAATCCTTGAGTGGTTTCCTTCCTTATCTTTGTAGTGACTGGGTTTATTGATTACATCATCGAAAGTGTAATTAATAACATCACCAGGCTCAAAGGGATATTTAATGTCTGCTTTTTAATTTCACCCATCCACCAATACGTGCCCTTCTTTGCAAGGCATAGGAAAACCTCCCTGGTCTTAGTGGTTGAATCGGTGTTTGAAATTCACTGCTCGACTGAGGGACCTTACAGACAATCGTGTGAGGTACTGAGACGAGGTAGTCATTAAAAAATCATTTAAAACCCTATTATTGCACACAGAGTGAGTCCATGCAACTTTATGGGCTCCCGAGTGGCACAGCAGTCTAAGGCACCACATCTCAGTGCTAGAGGCGTCACTAGAGACACCCTGGTTCGAATCCAGGCTTTATCATGTATTTTGGGCGGCAGGTAGCCTAGTGGTTAGAGCGTTGGACTAGTAAACGTAAGGTTGCTAGTTGACAAGGTAAAACTATGTATTTTTGCCCCTGAACAAGGCAGTTAACCCAATGTTCCTAGGCCGTCATTGTAAATAAGAATTTGTTCTTAACTGACTTGTCTAGTTAAATAAAGGTCAAATAAGAAAAATCACAACCGGCCATGATTGGGAGTCCCATTGGGCAGCACACAATTGGCCCAGCGTCGTCTGGGTTTGGCCGGTGTAGGCCGTCATTGTAAATAAGAATAAGTTAACTGACTTGCCTAGTTAAATAAAGGTTAAATGTAAAAAACAAAATGTGACTTGTTAAACACATTTCTACTCCTGAACTTATTTAGGCTTGCCTTAACACTGGGGTTGAATAGTTATTGACTCAAGACATTTTACACATTTGAATTAACGTGTAAAAATAAATACAAAACATAATTCCACTTTGACATTACGGGATATTGTGTGCAGGCTAGCATCAAAACATGTACATTTAATCAATTTTAAATTAAGGCTGTGACAACAAAATGCAGGACAAGTCAAAGGGAGTGAATACTTTCTGAAGGCACTGAACGGCATAGGGTGCCATTTGGGATGCAGACCTGGACAGTTTGTAATGTCTGATGGAGGGAGAGGAAGAGGCTTTGCAGGGAGAGATGATTTTAAATGAACTGACCTTTTCAGGAGGTATCGCTAAACTAGTCACATGAAACGGCAATTTATGAGGAGGGAAATGTTCATTTACTAGTAATGAGCATCTATCAATCACTATGACAGGGGCATTACACAGGGGAGAGAGAATGGAGGGAATTAAGAATTGGAGGAGAGGGGGGATTGAGAGAGGGAGAGAGAGCATGTCTTCTCTACGCCTCCAGATAAGGAGGGAAGGTGGGGCTGTTAAAAAAACAAACTAAGACACTAATGTTTCATAAAAGCGAGGGTTTGAATGCCCAAACAGTATCAATCACAGGCCGCTAGGGGACTCATTTGCAGGCCGAAACCAAATAAAATCTTTGACCTTAGTGACCTTCACAACTTTGCCTGCTTCCTCCGTACTCCAGCAAGGCTGGCTTCACCCAGCTACACGCTAATTAGGTCAGGTGAAGAGGAACAAATTATACTGTTGATTAATGTGTTACTGGTCCACACACACCTAACTCTCAATGTATTCAAACTAATGCATTACACATGCACATAGATGTGCAGAGTTTCGGAGGAGGTGATTGGTGTATGGGGGGGATGATGATGATGGGGATTTCTTTCATATCAGGTTCTGAGAGCCTATAATTGTGTTCTACCTGGCAGTGAATGAGGCAACGCAAATGAGCCCCCCACCTCACTTTTGATCTGAAATCACCATCAACCACTAATTAATGTATCATTTTTGCAGATTGAAAGTGTTAGAGCTAGAATTGTATCAATACTTATCTTTAAAAAATTGCTATGACATAGCCAAAGAATATAAAGTACAACTTTGGATTTCACCCCTGCATCATAATCAAATGGTTTAGACCAGTGGTCAACAAGATCACATCCTTAGTCAAGATCTACAGCTCAGATTATTTTTAAACATATATATATTTTTTTACATTAACCTAATCAAAACAGTTCTGTAGGAATGAGGTTTGTGCAGAAGGCCTACTAATTCATTATCACAGCATGTTGACTATATTCCTGGCCTGCCAATATTGCTCCTCAGACCATATTATATTTCAAAACTCGAGCTTTGATAACAAAAAAGCTCAGTTTGTGTAGCACTTGCGAGGCATAGCTGAGCATAAATAATTAGCGAATTATTATTTGTATTATTTTACTGGACTGATGGTACCTGCATCTGGTGGTCCTGACGCATTCAAGACAACCGTTTACTCAAAAATGGAAAAAAAGAAAACGAGGTCAAATCATGACGTCCAGTGATCTTCAGGTCGGAAAGTCGGAGCTCTATCTAGAAAGATGCCTGAACTTCTGACTTGGAGTTCCGATTTGGATGACCATTCAAAACAAATGTCCCAATTTTATCGAAGTTGTCTTGAACGCACTGAAGTCGGAAGTCAGAGATTTCCGAGTTCCCGAAAAAAAAAACGTCTCAGAGGAGGGAGGGAGAAAGGGGCAGAGGGTCCGCCTCTCACGGTCCCTGCTCTCTCCTTCCTTTCCTCCGGTGAGACTGACCACCGGACACAGCCTTCCCCCTGATGGCGAAACTCAAGTCTCACCGCATCTGCTTCATGCACAAATTCAGGTTGTTCCTATGACCAGAGAAAGTTAAATATTCTTCGATATTAAAATAGACAACGCTTCTCTTGCGTTGACCATGAAGTGTGGGTAGCAAAAGTGATTGAAGTGCTATTTTCCTGTATTTCTAAAAATGACCACATACAGTGCCGTCTGAACATTTTTCAGACCCCTTGCCTTTTTCCACATTTTGATAGGTTACAGCTTTATTCTAAAATTGATTAAATGTTTTTTTTTTCTTCACAATCTACACACAATATCCCATAATGACAAAGAAAACATTTCTAAACTAGTTTTATCTAATTAATAAAAAATAAAAAAAGTACATTTATATAAGTATTCAGACCTTTTAATCAGTACTTTGTTGAAGCACCTTTGGCAGCGATTACAGCCTCGGGTATTCTTGGGTACGACGCCACAAGCTTGGCACATCTCTATTTGGGGAGTTTCTCCAATTCTTCTCTGCAGATCCTCTCAAGCTCTGTCAGGTTGGATGGGGAGTGTTGCTGCATAGCTTTTATCAGGTCTCTCCAGAGGTGATCGATCGGGTTCAGGTCTGGCTGGGCCACTCAAGGACATTCAGAGAATTGTCCCAAAACCACTCCTGCATTGTCTTGGCTGTGTGCTTAGGGTCGTTGTCCTGTTGGAAGGTGAACCTTCACCCTGTCTGATTTTTAATGCTCTGGAGCAGGTTTTCAAAAAAGATCTCTGTACTTTGCTCCATTCATCTTTCCCTCTATCCTGACTGGTCTCCCTGTCTCTGAACAACATTACCACAGCATGATGCTGCAACTACCATGCTTCAATGTAGGGATGGTGCCAGATTTCCTCCAGACGTGACGCTTGGCATTCAGGCCAAAGAGTTCAATCTGGGTTTCATCAGACCAGAAAATATTGTTTCTCATAGTAAGAGTCTTTAGGTGCCTTTTAGCAAACTCAAAGTGGGCTGTCATGTGCCTTTTACTGAGGAGTGGCTTCTGGCCACTCTATCATAAAGGCCGTATTGGTGGATTGCTGCAGAGATGGTTGACCTTCTGAAAGGTTCTCTCATCTCCACAAAGGGACTAGAGCTCTGTCAAGAGTGACCTTTGGATTCTTGGTCACCTCCCTGCCAAGGCCCATCTCCTCCGATGGGTCAGTTTGGCCGGGCTGCCAGCTCTAGGAAGAGTCTTGGTGGTTCCAATTTCTTGGTGGTTCCATTCTTCCATTTAAGAATGAGAGGCCACCATGTTCTTGGGGACCTCTCTCGGAGCTCTACGGACAATTCCTTCGACCTCAATGCTTCGTTTTTGTTAGGACATGCACTGTCAACCATGGGACCTTACATAGACAGGTGTCTGCCTTTCCAAATCATGTACAATCAATTGAATTTACCACAGGTGGACTCCAATCTAGTTTTAGAAACATCTCAAGGATGATCAATAGAAACAGGTGCACCTGTGCTCAACTTCGTCTCATAGGAAAGGGACTGAATACTTACGTAAATAAGGTATGCGGAAGACATTTCAGTTGAACAACGTTCCCTATTTGGTTTTTATATTTTTAATACATTTGCAAACATTTTTATCAACCTGTTTTCACTTTGTCTATATGGGGTAATTGTGTAGATTGATGTTTTTTTAATTTAATCCATTTCAGAATAAGTCAAGAGGTCTGAAACTGATTGTTTCAAGGAAAACTACCAAAATTATTTGTGATGGTGAACCTGAACAAATCTAAATAAAATATACTGTAAGCCCTGATCCAGTAAAACACAATTGTAAACAGCACATTTAGAAATTACATTGGTTATCACTCAACTAATAAAGTCAAATATTGCGCAAGTCATTTTACAATCTTTTGAAAGCTGAAAATCACACGCAGACATGTCAGATCAGGAATAGGCCTACCTCCTGTTTGTCAGTGAGCAAAGAAACGCGCAGCTCGCAATTTGTCTAGGCTACTGATATTGCATGGGGTTGATCGGCATGCAAAAATGACACGTAGATCAATGACTGTCAACATAATTACATGCTTAGTCCGACACTGAAGGAGAGTTGTCAGACTGCATAGTTGTCACAAAAGATGAGGTATTTTCAGAAGATAGAAAGAAAGCAATTTGAGTAATTGAGTAAAACATTTTAGTGAACCAGCGATTCGTAACATTTGAATGGATTTTCTGACCGAATCATGCTACATTTGGATCGGTTTGGGGTCCCGCAGACCGATGCACTCATATCTTAAACATTTAAACCAGCAACCGATGCATATTGGCGAATTGTTACATAGGGATCTAAATAGTCTGCTTACCAAATGGAACCCTATGCCCTAAGATGCAAGTCACAGCACTACACAGCTCAAGAACCGGGATCATACTCGACACAAGTCTCACACACAGACCAAGGCCTATTCTCATTTTGTCCCTTTTGTTTTAAATACACCAAACAGAGACTTCAACAAGGTCCTCCAAGGCTATTAGCATTGCAGAGGGCCCTTAGCTGGTGTTAGCTTAGCATCCTTGGCCCATAATGCAGGCAGGCCAGGCCACATGCTAGCTGTGTTCTGGACTTTCTCTTCAAACAGGCTAATTCTCCATATCCAGCAGCCAACCGACTGGACAGGGCAGTGACCACCACTCTCCAAAGCTCTTTGGCAGCCATTTCGTAATTTAAAAGACACCAAAGCAGGGTATGTGTTATTTGTGAAAGGCTTAAACACGTCGAGGTGGTTCGAACCTCTTCAAATGACTGGACAGGCCACTACACTTTGGCAGTCATTTTGAAAAATATTTGAAAAGACAAAGCAAATATTGAACAAAAGAACCAAAGCAGGGTACTACAGTATGTGAAGGGCTTAAACATATTACACTTAGTGGTGGTTCCAACTTCTTCAAACTACTCACATTTCTCGAGTGCGTCCATAGCAGCTCCCATCTCCGCCTGTTGGATACTGGATTGAAAAGGAGAAGGGAAAAAAAGAGAGAAAGACGGACAAGAAAGAAAAGGTATTTAGCATATTCAAAACATCCCTTTCAAATGCTGTAGTCTGAGAGCATGCCAATGACAGAGGATTATATAAAAATGTTTTTCCCCAAAGCCTCCCAGGTAGCTAGCACCATGCATACATCTCACAGAGGTAGCTAAGCCTTTGGGCCAGGCGCTCTCTCAGCATGTACACTGTTTACTGTATTGCTCTCTGTAAATATTATATTATGTGATCATAGGCAAGTGGCAGGGGGGGTAACGGGGCTTACGTTTAGTAAATATAAAACAGTAAGCTGGGTAGAGATACTATGGAGGGGACAAAGTTATCGCCAGCTTAGAGGCAGAGAGCGCTCTTTCAAGAGGGCCATGAGAGGGATTTTCAATGCAGAGGGGTGAGAGATGTTTGATGGATTTTGTATTATTCTTAAGCTGAGTAGAATGGTTTTATCTCGTCTCTGAAAGGGTCTTCCTTCACGCAGCGATTCACATTTTCTTTACCCTACGGTTCTTTATAAAAGCCTCCCCATCCTTTCCCCCCGTCCCTCTGAAGAGAAACATCACAGGTAGAACCAAACAAAACCCTAGCTAGCCCTGGAGAAAATCTGTCTCAAATGGCACCCTATACCCTTCATAGTGCATTAGTTTTGAACAAAAGGGAACAGGGTGCACTATGAAGGGAACAGGGTGCCTATTGTGCCGCAGCCTAAGACACACTGTGTGCGGACTTTTTTTTGTCACAGAGCTTTTCTCCAGCCATGCCAGCTAGCCCTAGCTCTAGTCCAGGGCGTTAGTGAAGGCATGCTCAGCGTTAGCGAACCGCATTAATGTCCTGGACCAGAGCTAAGCTAGCTCTGGAGAGAGAGACACTGTGTGCGGTCTCTCGCTCTCACAGGGCATTTCCCCTCCTCAAAATGATGTTTCTATAATACCATTTATGTCAATTCAATAATGAATCGATTCATTTTCATTCCGCATAAAGTCCCTCCCAATAGAACAGCCACAGAGCTTAATTGCTATAATAAACACCATCAATAAAACATGGCCATTATTTCTCGAGCCCATTAGCCGTGCATTGAGCAGAGCGGTGCACACTGAAGACTGCATCCTGGACGCCACTCTATTCCCTGTGTAGTGCACTACTTTTGACCAAGAACCAATGGGCCTCTGGTCAAAAATCAGTGCACTATATAGGGACTAAGGTGCCATTTGGGAAACATGCTAACTCGGTCTAATGGGTGGGTCTACGTACCTTGGGCCCTTGCCACAGCCTATCCTCTCTCCTTTGAAGTACACAGCCACAGTGTAGGTTCGCGCGTGAGACGGCCCCACTGTCTGCAGGGTCCTGCAGCAAACGGATGAAAAGGAGAGTGGGATGAGCGACGGAGGAGAGGAAAAAAGGAGCAAGAGAGAAATAATGACAGACATGAGAAAGCACAAGGACACTCAATGTTGGTATCGTCTTTCTGGAAAAGAACAAGAAAACAAACATTTTCATTTGGAGCTAATATAATTCATCTCCAGAGAGAGAGGAAAAAGGGAGAGAGGAAAATACAGGAGAATACTTTGATTCGCCTGGGCGTGGTTTGACAGTGTACAGAAGCCATCTGAGGGACAGTTAAACAATAAAAGGCCCCCCATCATCTCTGGACGGTTAAAATATGTGTGTTCTTCTGCTACAAAGAAAATAAAATAGAATAAAGTAGTAAAAGAATGATAATGCTCTCTGACAGTCCCCACCAGGTTTTGGTGTTATGTGGAAATACATGAGCCACCGGAAAACTCAGGGAGAAAGTCCTGGAAAACGATATCACATTCATATCATATGAAACATTTAAAAATATATTAGACATCACCATTTTTAGTTAGATATCAGCAGGGAGAAGGGAGTACAAGTAAACAACACTTGTAGATGTCTAAAATGTTAACATTAGCATAAACCACACACCGACACCCTAAATTATTAACAAACAATTTACTTATTTCAGGGGTGCCATTAATTTTTAATGCAATGTGGTCACTTACGGCATTTCATCAATAATTCAATCATATTTCTCACTTACAAATGAAGAAGCCTGTGGCATGTTCCGAAACAAATACTAACGGTTCTTCAGCCCTGCTGAATTCTGAAACAAACCTCGACAGGGAAAACTGTCACTTGGAATTAGAATCTCTCTGAAAGCGGCAGAAACCAGAGAAATGGGGATATGAGGAAGCATTAGTCAGCTGTCACATCCAAGCAGGTCACACATTCAGTACAGTACAGACAGACATAATATGTATGTTTGTATTGATTTTATGGTCCTTTAATAGTGGTTTCTTTGCAGCAATTCGACCATGAAGGCCTGACTCACACAGTCTCTTCTGAACAGTTGAGATGTGTCTGTTACTTGAACTCTGTGAAGCATTTATTTGGCTTTAATCTGTGGTGCAGGTAACTCTAATGAATTTATCCTCTGCAGCTGAGGTAATGCTGGGTCTTCCTTTCTTGTGGCGGTCCTCATGAGAGCCAGTTTCATCATAGCGCTTGGTTTTGGCAACTGCAATTGAAGAAACTTTCAAAGTTCTTGACATTTTCCGGATTCACTGACCTTCACATCTTAAAGTAATGATGGACTGCTGTTTTTCTTTGCTTATTTGACCTCTTCCTGCCATAATATGGATTTGGTCTTTTACCAAATAGAGGTATCTTCTGTATACCAGCCTTAACTTGTCACAACACAACTGATTAGCTCAAACGCATTTAGGAAAACAAATTCCACAAATGAACTTTTAACAAGGCACACCTGTTCATTGAAATGCATTCCAGGTGACTACCTCATGAAGCTGGTTGAGAGAATGCTAATATTGAGCAAAGCTGTCATCAAGGCAAAAGGTGGCTACTTTGAAGAATCTCAATATGTGTTCATTTGTTTAACACTTTCTTGGTTACTACATGATTCCATATGTGTTATTTCATAGTTTTGATGTCTTCACTATTATTCTACAATGTAGAAATGTGTAAAAAATTAAGAAAAACTCCGGAATGAGTAGGTATGCCCAGACTTTTGACTGGTACTGGAAATATATATAAACTCCTTTTTCAGGACCTTTTCAGGTCTTTCAAAGATAATTTGTAAAAATCCAAATAACTTCACAGATCTTCATTGTAAAGGGGTTAAAAACGGTTTCCCATGCTTGTTCAGTGAACCATAAACAATTAATGAACATGCACCAGTGGAACAGTTGTTAAGACACTAACAGCTTACAGACAGTAGGCAATTAAGGTCAGTTATGAAAACTTGGGACACTAAAGAGGCCTTTCTACTGACTAGGAAAAAAAACAAAAGAAAGATGCCCAGGGTCCCTGCTCATCTGCGTGAATGTGCTTTAGGTATGCTGCAAGGAGGTATGATGACTGCAGATGTGGCAGGGCAATAAATTGCAATGTCCGTACTGTGAGACGCCTAAGATGTCCTCGCAGTGGCAGAACCACTTGTAGCAACACCTGCACAGGATCGATATATCCAAACATCACACCTGCGGGACAGGTACAGGATGGCAACAACAGCTGCCCGAGTTAAGAACGCACAATCCCTCCATCAGTGCTCAGACTGTCCGCAATAGGCTGAGAGAGGCTGGACCAAGGTCTTGTAGGCCTGTTGTAAGGCGGGTCCTCACCAGACGAGTTGCGATTTTGTCTCACCAGGGGAGATGGTCGGATTCGCGTTTATCGTTGAAGGAATAACCATTACACAGAGGCCTGTACTCTGGAGCGGGATCGATTTGGAGGTGGAGGGTCCGTGGTCTGGGGCGGTGTGTCACAGCATCATCGGACTGAGCTTGTTGTCATTGCAGGCAATCTCAACACTGTGCTTTACAGGGAAGACATCCTCCTCCCTCCTGTGGTACCCTTTCTGCAGGCTCATCCTGACATGACAATGCCACCAGCCATACTGCTCGTTCTGTGCGTGATTTCCTGCAAGACAGGAATGTCAGTGTTCTGCCATGGCCAGTGAAGAACCCGGATCTCAATCCCATTGAGCACTGAAAGCGCAAACCACTACTTTTAATCAGGGCAAGGTGACCGGAAACATGACCGAATACAAACAGTGTAGCTATTCCCTCCGCAAGGCAATCAAACAAGCTAAGCGTCAGTATAGATACAAAGTAGAATCTCAATTCAACGGCTCAGACACAAGAGGTATGTGGCAGGGTCTACAGTCAATCATGGATTACAAAAAGAAAACCAGCCCCGTCACGGACCAGGATGTCTTGCTCCCAGGCAGACCAAATAACTTTTTTGCCCGCTTTGAGGACAATACAGTGCCACTGACACGGCCTGCAACCAAAACATGCGGCCTCTCCTTCACTGCAGCCGAGGTGAGTAAAACATTTAAACGTGTTAACCCTCGCAAGGCTGCAGGCCCAGACGGCATCCCCAGCCGCGCCCTCAGAGCATGCGCAGACCAGCTGGCTGGTGTGTTTACGGACATATTCAATCAATCCCTATCCCAGTCTGCTGTTACCACATGCTTCAAGAGGGCCACCATTGTTCCTGTTCCCAAGAAAGCTAAGGTAACTGAGCTAAACGACTACCGCCCCGTAGCACTCACTTCCGTCATCATGAAGTGCTTTGAGAGACTAGTCAAGGACCATATCACCTCCACCCTACCTGACACCCTAGACCCACTCCAATTTGCTTACCGCCCAAATAGGTCCACAGAGAATGCAATCTCAACCACACTGCACACTGCCCTAACCCATCTGGACAAGAGGAATACCTATGTGAGAATGCTGTTCATCGACTACAGCTCGGCATTTAACACCATAGTACCCTCCAAGCTCGTCATCAAGCTCGAGACCCTGGGTCTCGACCCGGCCCTGTGCAACTGGGTACTGGACTTCCTGACGGGCCGCCCCCAGGTGGTGAGGGTAGGCAACAACATCTCCACCCCGCTGATCCTCAACACGGGCCCCACAAGGGTGCGTTCTGAGCCCTCTCCTGTACTCCCTGTTCACCCACGACTGCGTGGCCACGCACGCCTCAAACTCAATCATCAAGTTTGCGGACGACACAACAGTGGTAGGCTTGATTACCAACAACGACAAGACGGCCTACAGGGAGGAGGTGAGGGCCCTCGGAGTGTGGTGTCAGGAAAATAACCTCACACTCAACGTCAACAAAACTAAGGAGATGATTGTGGACTTCAGGAAACAGCAGAGGGAACACCCCCCTATCCACATCGATGGAACAGTAGTGGAGAGGGTAGCAAGTTTTAAGTTCCTCGGCATACACATCACAGACAAACTGAATTGGTCCACTCACACAGATAGCATCGTGAAGAAGGCGCAGCAGCGCCTCTTCAACCTCAGGAGGCTGAAGAAATTCGGCTTGTCACCAAAAGCACTCACAAACTTCTACAGATGCACAATCGAGAGCATCCTGGCGGGCTGTATCACAGCCTGGTACGCAACTGCTCCACCCACAACCATAAGGCTCTCCAGAGGGTAGTGAGGTCTGCACAACGCATCACCGGGGGCAAACTACCTGCCCTCCAGGACACCTACACCACCCGATGTTACAGGAAGGCCATAAAGATCATCAAGGACAACAACCACCCGAGCCACTGCCTGTTCACCCCGCTATCATCCAGAAGGCGAGGTCAGTACAGGTGCATCAAAGCTGGGACCGAGAGACTGAAAAACAGCTTCTATCTCAAGGCCTTCAGACTGTTAAACAGCCACCACTAACATTGAGTGGCTGCTGCCAACACATTGACTCAACTCCAGCCACTTTAATAATGTGAATTGAAGGGAAATTATGTAAAATATATCACTAGCCACTTTAAACAATGCTACCTAATATAATGTTTACATACCCTACATTATTCATCTCATATGTATACGTATATACTGTACTCTATATCATCTACTGCATCTTTATGTAATACATGTATCACTAGCCACTTTAACTATGCCACTTTGTTTACATACTCATCTCATATGTATATACTGTACTCGATACCATCTACTGTATCTTGCCTATGCCGCTCTGTACCATCACTCATTCATATATCTTTATGTACATATTCTTTATCCCCTTACACTTGTGTGTATAAGACAGTAGTTTTGGAATTGTTAGTTAGATTACTTGTTGGTTATTACTGCATTGTCGGAACTAGAAGCACAAGCATTTCGCTACACTCACATTAACATCTGCTAACCATCTGTATGTGACATTTTTATTTTATTTTATTTGAATAATACTCATCACTGTAACCCTTCATTCAGTCTTAGAATGGGACTGTCCCTTGTTGCGTAGATGTCTCTCTCAATGTAGCATGACATTTGCCATAAAACTGCACGTCTCTCTCTGCCCCATGGCAAAATGTGTAGAATTGCAATAAGTTTACCACCAAGCTGCGTCCCAAATGGCACCCTATTCCCTATATAATGCTCTACCTTTGACCAGGGAACATATGGGCCCTGGTCAAAAGTAGTGCACTATATAGGGAATAGGGTGCCATTTCAGACACATCCCAAAGCCTGCTATCAGTTGCTTCCCATGAAATATTCAGACCTTAATTCAAATCAAATCTCTCAAGTTATCTTAACAAGAAAGTGAAGTATACACTGTGGTGAATTCCAAACAGGCTGGTCCTGTAACCCCCACACACGCAGTTGTCAGTTATCAGAGACATTTAGCCTAGTTCATTTCGCCTTGGAACTTGGGAAGCTGTCCGTCAAATGACACTTGTCCCTTGACCTTATGTCAAATAAGAGGTTTCTTTGGAAGTGGTGCTTTTTATCCCAACAACAAAGACCTTTACACAACACAGCACATTCACTATACCTGTGTGTGGTTAATGTGTGTGTGTGTGTGTGTGGGGGGGGGGGGCAGGAGAACAAGTTGTATGGAGGGAGCAATAGCTTACTTGTAGAGGGGTATGTCGGGCTCCTTGCCCTCCGTGCGCAGGGTCAGGCAGCACTGTTGGAGCTGGGATTTAGGATCGTTCCAATCCTGGTTTAGGATAAACTCCTGCAACACACACGCGCACATGCTTTACACATCACAAATACTGTAGAGTAACAATTACTAACTCTACCTCTATTCATCTCCCTTTCCCCTGCTTTCATTGCTTCCCTGACTCTTTCCTGCTTTCCACCTCTTATCCTACTCTCACTTTTTGTTCTGTTCGTCTCTGGCGCTCTCTGCCTCTCCGCTCTCTCCATCTCTCTGACTTTTCTCTCTCTGCAGTGGGCACAAATCACAGGCTACTTAAGACAAAAGCGTCTCCAGCCTGCTCCTAGCAGAGACAGAAATACAGAGCTCTCTCTCAGGGTCTGTCTGGGAGTCTCCCAGGTGTGCAGGCCTGATACATTCTCCAATCCAAAGGGACTTCTAAAAGCACTTCCATTAACTGGAAAGCAGCCCTTTTATAAAAAAGGGACACTTTGAATCTATAACTGTCTGTTCCTATTAATTTTCTACAAAGATGGGTTCGGCATGCCTTGTAGCCAATGCTCTCGCCTGCTCCCTCTTTGGTGTTCCCTCTCTCTCTCTGGGGGGCATCCCTACCCCTCCTTCCTGCCTTCAGCAATAAGAGATTTGTACTGGCTGTTTTGATACCAAAACACATGCACATAAATTGCACAAATACATACACACAGGTGTACACACACGTACATCCTACAAGGACATAATGGTTCCATATAAGTCCTTTGACTTTCTTCCAGAAGATTCTATAAAGCAATAATAGCCTCTTAGAAACCAGAGCCCTATGTTCCAAACTGCTCCCTATTCCCTACATAGTGCATTACTTTAGGGAATAGTGGTCCCTATGGGGCCAGGACAAATATAAGCACCCACTCACATTATCATATAGGGAATAGGGTGCCCTTTGGGATGAAGTCTGAAAGGCTATGTGAAGAGATGTGTTGGGCTTTTTCACAACTTTTTGGTGGAAGTGGAAATGAGGTGCTCTCTCTCTGTAGTCGCACACACACACACACACGGTTCAGATCCTCCATGGCCACCCACACTCCCAGGAGACCCACACAGACAGCAATTAGTACACCATTGTAGGCTGAGCCATCACCTTCACACAGTGTGGAGGATGTGTGTGAGTGTGTGAAGGAGGTAGCCGTAGTGTGTGTGTGTGTGTGTGTGTGTGTGTGTGTGGAAGCAGTAGTCTCTCTTGACCATTCTAACAGGAAGAAGCAGGTCCACCAAGCTATTCATCCTACAGACAGAATGTCTTCTCTAAAGGGAGGGAGGGAGGGAGAGGAGGGAGGAGGAGGGTGGCAGGTCCACCAACCTATTCATCTTACAGAGACCCACTTCTCTAAATCTCACCAATTTACTGATACGTCACACCACCTGCCATCTAATACGAGAGGAGGCTTAACTGAGGTCTTTCTGAATGAACACCACACCCACCACCTGAAACACTTGAGAAACAACAGCACCTTAGAACAGGTCAGTGTGCTGGCTACACCAGTGGTGGTAGGGGATCAATATCTAAACAGTCAGTAACAACCCAATAAAGTAGCTAGCAAAGACCCAACCGGAACCGGCGCCAATTAAAGATGACTACAATAGGACTGTACAGCCATGCTAAGACCGTTGAGGAGTCGAGCACCACTTGAGTGCCGCTCGTCAATGCTAGTGCTATTAGTTTAGCCATTAGCTTCCGTCGCCTCCCCTCTCTACCGGTGGTACATAGAGAAGAGAAGAGTGGTCATTGATTGGCGAGTGAGTGGCCTCTCTCGCGGTCGTGGGGATGCTGGCTGTCGATGGGATCAGAGGAGAGTGAGTGCGACCTCACCTTCAGACATGCACGCGCTCAGACGCACAGGGGAGATTGTGCGCGCGCGCACACACACACGCGCTCACTCACCTTCAGTCGAGGGAAGAAGCAGACGTTCATGAAGGTGTGAACGTACTCCAGATCCTTATCGATGTAGAGCGCCGCGATGAAAGCTGCCCGTGACAGAAGAGAAGAGAGGAAAGAACAATGAACGAGGGATGAAAGAGAGGAGAGGCTACATAACGGAAGGGATGAAAGAGAGGAGAGGCTACATAACGGAAGGGATGAAAGGGAGGAGAGGCTACATAACGGAAGGGATGAAAGGGAGGAGAGGCTACATAACGGAAGGGATGAAAGAGAGGAGAGGCTACATAACGGAAGGGATGAAAGGGAGGAGAGGCTACATAACGGAAGGGATGAAAGGGAGGAGAGGCTACATAACGGAAGGGATGAAAGGGAGGAGAGGCTACATAACGGAAGGGATGAAAGGGAGGAGAGGCTACATAACGGAAGGGATGAAAGGGAGGAGAGGCTACATAACGGAAGGGATGAAAGGGAGGAGAGGCTACATAACGGAAGGGATGAAAGGGAGGAGAGGCTACATAACGGAAGGGATGAAAGGGAGAGTCGATGTTTAAGAAGTAAAGTCGTACAAATATAAAAAATGCTTTGTGGTTAAGAACAACATTAACACGAGAGGAGAGGGGGGAGGTTATGGAATGGGTATACTAGAAGGTGGTTTATATATCGACTGAACGGAACCGGATGGACCATGATGGCTGTCTGCTGCCTATCTGGGCCCATATATACATTTCAGGGTAGCAGTGCTGATCTAGGATCCTTTAAAAATATATATATTTTAGATCATAATGAATAAGGTTATATGGACAGATCCTAGATTGGCACTCCTACTCCGAGATGCGTTGTTGATATTGGCCCTGGACTCAATAATAAAGGCTCCATACAAGTTGCACAGACATCAAAAGGAAATAGAACATAATAAATATAAAAATATGATCTTCCACCATAGTTAATGGAACCGTGCTGGAAAGGACCATTTAAAAAGAGAATATTTCAGCCAGAGCAGTAAAGATAGCAGTAGCATAGTATAAAAAAGGGTAATATAACCTAGTCTGTCTACTGTCAGACTGTACAATAACAGCCTCTAGCTCTTAAATGATTTCAAAGTCATCTTTTTTAACAATTCAGTTTTCCCATCAAGACAATAAGTGACCTGTAATTATGAATATAAGTGATACATTCTTATGCTGTTTTCGATGCAAATTTTAATGATGTAAATTCTGCATTTCTTCAGTTTTTCTGTAAAGTGAGCAAGAATGAAATATTGTGCAGAAGGCCCTTGTTCATTTTTGTGTCTCTTCCCAGTCCCTTCAGACTACACACCAGTCACCCCCCTTGTTCAGGTTGTCTAAACCATTTTTGGGTTTCTACCCAGTCCTTTCAGACTACACACCAGTCACCCCCCTTGTTCAGGTTGTCTAAACCATTTTTGGGTTTCTACCCAGTCCTTTCAGACTACACACCAGTCACCCCCCTTGTTCAGGTTGTCTAAACCATTTTTGGGTCGCCTCCCAGTCCTTTCAGACTACACACCAGTCACCCCCCTTGTTCAGGTTGTCTAAACCATTTTTGGGTCTCCTCCCAGTCCTTTCAGACTACACACCGGCCATCCCCCTTGTTCAGGTTGTCTAAACCATTTTTGGGTTTCTACCCATTCTCTTCAGACTATATACCTGTCAACACATTCTACTACACAGTGTTTTATTCTCACCTTACACACAAGAGAAGGCAGGCTGGAGTTAAAGTGAAGAGAGGAGGTAATAAGTCATATTTCAGATGCCGTGTAGAGAGGCTGTGTCCCAAATTGCACATTGTTCCTTATATAGTGCACTACTTTTGACCAGGGCCCCCATGGGAATCGAACCCACAACCCTGGTGTTGCAAGTGCCATAATCTACCAACTGAGCTACACTGCCTGCAGTGTTTTCATTACTCAGGTGCACCTTGTGCTGGGGACCAAAAAAAGGCCACTCAAATGTGCAGCGGTCACACAACAATGCCACAGACGTCTCACGTTTTGAGGGAGCATACAAACGGCATGCTGACTGCAGGAATATCCACCAAAGCTTTTGCTAGAGAATTAAGCCACCTTCAACATCGTTTTAGAGAATTTGGCAGTACATCCAAACGGCCTCACAACCACAGACCAGGTGTAATCAAGCTAGACCAATACCTCTACATCCGGCTTCTTCAGCTGCGGGATCGTCTGAGACCGGGGCGGCAGGGTAGCCTAGTGGTTAGAGCGTTGGACTAGTAACCGGAAGGTTGCAAGTTCAAACCCCCGAGCTGACAAGGTACTGAACAGGCAGTTAACCCACTGTTCCTAGGCCGTCATTGAAAATAAGAATTTGTTCTTAACTGACTTGCCTGGTTAAATAAAGGTAAAACAATTAAAGATACAATTAAAAAAAGACCAGCCAACTGGACAGCTGATGAAACTGTGTGCTCATCTTCCTCACAAGGGTCTTGACCGGACTGCAGTTCGGCGTCATGACTGACTTCAGTGGACAAATGCTCACCTTCGATGGCTACTGGCATGGTGGAGAAGTGTGCTATTCACGGATGGTTTCAACTGTACCGGGCAGATGGCAGACAGTGTGATTGGCGCTGTGGGAGAGCGGATTGCTGATGTCAACCTCTTGAACAGAGTGACCCAATGGTGGCTGTCGGGTTATGGTATGGCCAAGCATAAGCAATGGACAACAAACACATTTGCATTTTGAAAGCAGAGATACCGTGACGAGATCCTGAGGGCCATTGTCGTGCCATTCATCAGCTGCCATCACCTCATGTTTCAGCATGATAATGCACGGCCGCCATGAATTTCCTTCAATTGACTGATTGCCTTAAATGAACTGTAACTCAGTAAAACCTTTGAAATTGTTGCATGTTGCGTTTATATTTTTGTTCAGTCTAGCTAAATAGCATGACTGTTCATATGCTCAAGAGCAGCACTCAATTCAGCCCAAACCCCTCAACCCAGCTGTCATCATCTCTGCTCTAGCATTTGAATAATATTTGAGGATGCAAATAATCTAGTGTGTGTGTGAGCGTGTACGTGGCACCAAGTACAAAGTTCTCCCTATATAATGTTGCCTTTGATGGATTTAAGACGCTCTCTCTGAGTGTTTCATGTTCACATCGTTGTGTGTGTGTGTGTGTTTGTGTGTGTACAGTGCATGTCATCCTCTTGTGTCTTGGCCTTTGAAGAGCATCCAGTATGGTACACCTAGTCATGCCCTCCTGTCTCGGCCTCCAGTATTTATGCTGCAGTAGTTTATGTGTCGGGGGGCTGGGGTCAGTTTGTTATATCTGGAGTACTTCTCCTGTCCTATTCGGTGTCCTGTGTGAATCTAAGTGTGCGTTCTCTAATTCTCTCCTTCTCTCTTTCTTTCTCTCTCTCTCTCGGAGGACCTGAGCCCTAGGACCATGCCTCAGGACTACCTGACATGATGACTCCTTGCTGTCCCCAGTCCACCTGGCCATGCTGCTGCTCCAGTTTCAACTTCCACCTGACTGTGCTGCTGCTCCAGTTTCAACTGTTCTGCCTTATTATTATTCGACCATGCTGGTCATTTATGAACATTTGAACATCTTGGCCATGTTCTGTTATAATCTCCACCCGGCACAGTCAGAAGAGGACTGGCCACCCCACATAGCCTGGTTCCTCTCTAGGTTTCTTCCTAGGTTTTGGCCTTTCTAGGGAGTTTTTTGAGATATCAGCTGATGTACGAAGGGCTATATAAATACATTTGATTTGATTTGATGCTGCTGCCACTTGAGCCCACCCAATACCGCCCAACCCCTTAATGCTCAGGCCTGGTCTTAGGATTCGTCCCAAATCGTGACCTGCTAGCTACATAGTGCACTACTTTTGATCAGACGCATATGAGCCCTGGTCAAAAGTGCACTATGTAGGGAATACGGTGCCTTTTGGGACACATTCTCAGCCTTGATGTCTGAAGACTGGAAGGCCAAGTGAGTGGAGGGAGGGCTGTAACATGTCTTTTCACTAGCCATGACACAGAGCCCTCACTCATTCATCAACCCTCCAGTCACCAAGCAAGCAGCAAAGGACTCAGAAGCCAAAGGACAAGGCCAGGTCCATGTACTCCCACAGGACAATTAAACATCTCTTACTGGCCTTTGGAAAGAGAAGATGCAAAACGCCAATAGTTCAGGGTTTAAAGATGTCAAGGAGAGATGAGAGGTCATGTAGCCTACGTACAAAAACATGCAAACGACAATTTTTAAAACCTCAAGGAGAGAGCATTGTCCACAAAGGGATACCACAGAATTACATATACAGAGCATTCGGAAAGTATTCAGGCCTCTTTTCCACGTTTTGTTAAGATATAGCCTATTTCTAAAATGGATTAAATACAAATCCTCATAAATCTGCACACAATACCCCATAATGACAAAGAAAAAAAAAAGAAAAAAAAAGAAAAATATATATTTTTTTAAAGTATTAAGAAGCTTTGCTATGAAACTCTAAATTGAGCTCAGGTGGATGGTGTTTCCATTGATCATCCTTGAAATGTTTCTAAAACTAGATGATTGGAGTCCACCTGTGGTAAATTAAATTGATTGAACATTATTTGGAAAGGCACACACCTGTCAATATAAGGTCCCAGAGTGAACAGTGCATGTCAGCGCAAAAACCAAGCCATGATGTCAAAATAATTATCCGTAGAGCACCGAGACAGGATTGTGTCGAGGGACAGATCTGGGGAAGGGTACCAAAACATGACTGCAGCATTGAAGGTCCCCAAGAACACAGTGGCCGCCATCATTCTTAAATGGAAGACATTTGGAACCACCAAAACTCTTCCTAGAGCTGGCTGCCCGATCAAACTGAGCAATCGGGGGAGAAGGGCCTTGGTCAAAGAAGCAACAATAGATCTCACGGTAACTCTGACAGAACTCCAGAGTTCCTCTGTAGAGATGGGAGAAATTTCCAGAAGGACAACAATCTCTGTAGCACTCCACCAATCAGACCTTTATGGTACAGTGGCCAGACGGAAGTCACTCCTCAGTCAAAGGCACATGACAGCCGCTTGGAGTTTGCCAAAAGACACCTAAAGACTCTCAGACCATGAGAAACAAGATTCTCTGGTCTGATGAAACCAAGACAACTCTTTGGCCTGAATGCCAAGCATCACGTCTGGTGGAAGTCTGCCATCATCCTTACGGTGAAGCGTGTTGGGAGCATCATGCTGTGGGGAAGTTTTTCAGCAGCAGGGACTGGGAGACTAGTCAGGATCAAGGTAAAAATGAACGAAAGTAGAGAGATCCTTGATTAAAACCTAATCCAGAGCGCTCAGGACCTCAGACTGGGGCAAAGGCTCACCATCCAACAGGACAATGACCCAAAGCACACAGCCAAGACACTGCAGGAGTGGCTTTGGGACAAGTCTCTGAATGTCCTTGAGTGGCCCAGCCTGAGCCCAGACTTGAACCCAATCGAACATCTCTGGAGAGACCTGAAAATATCTGTGCAGCAACGCTCCCCATTCAACCTGACAGAGCATGAGAGGATCTGCAGAGAATAATGGGAGAAACCTCCCAAATACAGGTGGGCCAAGCTTGTAGCGTCATTCCCAAGGAGACGAGGCTTTAATCACAGCCAAAGGTGCTTCAACAAAGTACTGAGCAAAGGGTCTGAATAAATATGTAAATGTAGCATTTGACATAATTTCTAAAAACCTATATTTGCTTTGTCATTATGGGGTATTGTGTGTAGATATGTTGTTAAAAAAAAAATGTGGAAAGAGTGAAGGATGCACTGTATAATCCATTAATTAAAGGATATCTATGCCTTATTCGTACAATAAATGCAAAATGACAATGGTTTGTGTTTAAAAATCTCAGACAGAGAGAAAGGAGAGAAGGAGAGTCCTCGGACATACATGCAGTACACACAAAATGGCAATTGATCTGTTTTTAAGAGAAAAGTCAGAAGAGAGACCTTGTAAATACAGTACACATGAAATGACAATGATTGTGGTCCTCTGTAGCTCAGTAGGCAGAGCATGGCACTTACAATGCCAGGATAGTGGGTTCGATCCCTGGGACCACCAATACGTAAAATGTATGCATGCATGACTAAGTCGCTTTTGTTAAAGTGTCTGCTAAATGGCATATATTATATACAGTTGCAGTCAAATATATTGTCACCTTTGCACTTTTCTTAAATACTTCCCAATTTTTCAAAAATTTTTCTACAATTGAAAGAAACTTTGGGTCTCCACACCATGTTACGGGATTGCAGCACACCTTTAATTTTTTGTAAACTTCAGTTTACAATTTTCATTTAGAAAATAAAGGTTATGGGTCTTCCAGCAGGACAATGACCCCGAACACACGTCAATAAGCACCAAGGAATGGTTCAAGAAGTAACGCTGGACTATTCTCAATTATCGATCAAAGAGTCCAGATCTGAACCACATCCAAAACCTATGCCGAGATCTGAAAACAGTTTGCTGCTGAAGAGTGGGCCAATCGCCCAGTAGAAAGGTGCAGCGAGCTCATTAAAACTACAAGAAGCATTTGTCCGCAGTTATCTTGGCCAGAGGCTGTTCAACCAAGTACTAGCTCCGGGGTGCCAATAATTTTGGCCCTGTCATTTGTCTTTATAAAAACACACCAAAAAATTGTTAACCTAAGTTTATAGAAAATTGTTCTGCAATGTTGAAAATCAAATAAAAGTGTGGAGATCAAACTTTTTTTTTTTCAATTTCTACTTATTTTAGAAGAAAAAAGGGAATTATTTAAGAAAAGTACAAGGGTGCCAATATATTTGGTGACAAATGTATATTCAAAAGGGCTGTGAACTGTATACGTACATTCCAGCAGGTCAGCAAGGGTCTTGGTCCGGAGGGCCACTGGCCGTTTAGTTTTGTCGTTAGTGATCGCAAACTCCTGCATGCCCAGCTCCTCTGCAACTTTGGCCTGGGTACGGTTGTTGACCAAGGAGCTACGCAACAGCTGTGGAACACACACACATGCAGAAATCTAATTTAGCTCAAACACAGACATATCCAAGTCCCAGATGCACTTTTGCACATATTCCCCCCCCCAAAACAAAACAACAACAACAACAACAACAACATATAGACTAACACATCACAGATGCTTTACAGTGCAGGATATTCAATGTTTCACTCACATAAATATTACATTGTGACTCAAAGCTCTCCAGATGAAGATATGTCAAAACAAGACAAGTGCATTTCCTGCTCTAAAAGAGACAGCTGAAAACATGATGAATATAATTATAGCAGAGGGGAAAAGAGTACAGAAGTAGAGATGAGTTGAGAAAAAGGCTGTGGGACGTCTTGGCTAACTCAGTCTCAAAGACACACAGTCACATATAAAAAGCTACACATGTTGAATGAGCACTAATCTACTTGTAATCCATTTGAGTCAGAGTCTGTTTCTACTCTTGGTCAGGCCGGGACCATCACATCCTCAATAGAGCTTGCAGTCACTTAGCTATGCTTCACTGCAGAGCTTTTATCCCATTGATGTCACATCTACTCTCTTCCACTAACAAATATCTAACTGGAGATCTGATTTTACTTAGCAGCTTTTAGTTAAGACGTCTCTATGACAAATTGGTTCCAGAACTAACACTGTATGTTCTTTCTTTCTGACTGCAGAGAACGGAAGAAAAAGGAACCAAAAAATAAAGAGTGGCTTTTTCTTGGGGGGGGGGGGGGCATTCAATATTGATTGAAAATATGGAAAATTCATGAATGGAATGTTCCGGAGGTTACCTTATATAAGAGGCACACAGAAACACCCCTAATACCACACACACACACACACACTGTTACAGCACCATCAATATGGAGAAAGTCCATCTCTCTCCGTCTGTACTCTACTGCCATCACAGGGGAGAGAGAGCCTCCTATCAACAAAGGGCCTGCTATTAAAGACAAAGCCACTTTCCCATACAACAAATGGCTACCCAGCTCTCTTGTGCTCTCTCTTTCTCTCCCCCTGACACACTTTTTTCAGCACACAAAGACACGGGAAGAAAGAGGGAGGGACACAAAGAGGAGGGAGAGTTAAAGAGAGGTGCACTAGTAAGTGCAGTGGGGGAGTAAAGGATGCAGTGAATAACAGAGAAAACAAAGATACGTACACACTGCTGCTTATAGATGTTCATAGTAAAGGGACGAACCGACGGGGAGACAAAGATGGAGGGAGAGTGATGGAAAGCACAGAGAGAAAAAGAGGAGTGCAAGATGAGGAGGAAGAAGAGATGGAGAGACATTAGGGGTTTGCTTGGAAGTCCTTACTGTTAAGTGTCCTTCGTGGTGGTCGGGGAAATGGATGAAGAGGTACTCTGTAGCCACCAGCTGCATGATGGAGTCTCCAAGGAACTCCATCCTCTGGTTGTGGCCCCTGGAAGACAGGGGGAGAAGGGGTAGGGGTGAGGGAGGGAGGAGAGAGCGGTAGAGAGAAGCGGAGGCCGGGAGAGATGGGTAAAGAGGGGTGAGGGAGAGGGTTTATTCAGGTACACAGCATTTTGGCTTCAACTCAAAATGCGGCTTCAACTTTCAGTCAAACCCATGGGGGCTTTACATCTGTATGTTAAAGCTGCAATATGTAACTTTTTGGGTGACCTGACAAAATTCACATAGAAATGTGAGTTACAGATCTGTCAATCTCATTGAAAGCAAGTCTAAGAAGTAGTAGATCTGTTCTATGTGCACCATTTCTATGCTTCCCGTTTTTAAGTTCGTTTTTGCATCTTTTAATTTCGGATTTGTACACCAGCGTCAAACAACAGAAAATACAACATGTTGGGCTATGGAATATATATTTCACAGTGGTTTAGACGGTACAATGATTCTCTACACTTGTTTTCTCACATCCACTGAAATTAGGTGAACTATTAGAATTTTAGCAACTAGGAAATGGCAGAGGGATTCTGCATAGCGCATCTTTAAGAGTTGCGTGCTGAATGAGATGTCCTAAACCACTCATGTGCGCGCACGCACAAAGTCTATACGGTTACTGTTAAATAGAATTGCAAGCTTGGATTGGATAAATGATACCGCTGCATGTAGGCGAGTTTCAATTGATTGTGTTGCATTAACTAGGACAAGCAGACACGCACAGCACGTGTGCAAACACAGGCGTGCACAAAAACACCCTTTCCAACATTAAACCCCCACCCCTACTGATATCTATGGATGTGTTTGATCATCTTCAGTGAGTGACCGAGCATCATACTTTCTATGCAGTAGTACCATGCTGGACAGGGGGGTGCACTTTACTGTAACTGCAGTGTGGTAGGAGATGGAGGAGAGGCGCTGCGCAGCAATGCTCTTTAATTAAACAGAATTATAGATCAGTGTTGCAGATGTAGGTTGATGTTGTGCCAAGGAGCCAGGGCGGGTAGCACAGACCACAGTGAGAAGAGTGGATCCAAGGGGGAGATTTACATAGACATGGTTGCATCCCAAATGGCACCTTATTCCCTATTTAGTGCACTACTTTTGACCAGGGCCCATATGGCACTAGTTAAAAATAGTGCACTGAATAGGGCATTATTTGGGAAGCAGGCAGAGATGTGAGGATCAGCAGGTGAGAGCAGGAGAGTACAGTTAGAGATGAGGGGAGAGAGGAGTGAAGGAAGGGGGGAGAGAGGGGAGAGCATCACATCAAAGGTCAGAGATTATTGTCCCCTTTCTGTGGCGTCGGCTGGCGCGTTTTATGTTATGCGGCATATCTGAACTGGGAAATTCTTCTGGAATGTGCTTCATTAGGATGGTGAGAGCAAGAGCGCGAGAGAGAGAGCGAGCGAGAAAGCACGAAACGAGTGCTGCAGCATACTGTACCTCAAGATGTGTGTGTTAGATGTGAGTGAGCATGTGTTTGTGTGAGAGAAAGAAAAAGAGCGAGAGAGAAGACGAGAGAGAGAAAAAAAGCGAGAAGGCGTGTGAGAGAGGGTCGGGGAAGAAGAAAAGCATTTCAGTGTGAAAGGCACAAAGAGCCGTCCCTTATTCCCACCAACAGGAGGCACAATGCAGCGGTAGTAGTGGGTAGGTTAAGGGAGGGGAAAGCAAGGGGGAAATTAAAGTAAAGTGTGAATCCCAGGTCTTTATTCCGCCCTGACTTTCAACTAAAACACCTTTAACAGCTTTAGGAGCACCACGTTTCAGGGACGACTGTTCCATTTTGTAGCGCCTGTGGGAATGTATGACTGTGTGCAAGTGGCTTTTCTGCGACTTGGGAGTTCTATCTTTTAGGGGAATAGTGTTCCCCACAGCAGGGGTCCTGATCCGACCGGGGAGGCTACACAGTACATTCGGAAAATATTTAAAAATACAACCCTTCCCTTTTTCCACATTTTGTTACATTACAGCCTTATTCTAAAATAGATTAAATAAATGTTTTTCCTCATCAATCTACACACAATACCCCCTAATGACAAAGCGTAAACAGACAGACATAATTTAAAAATATTAAAATAAATTCCTTATTTAATTATGTATTCAGACCCTTTGCTATGAGACTGGATATTGAGCTCAGGTGCATCCTGCTCCCATTGATCATCCTTGAGATGTTTATACAACTTGATCGGAGTCCACCTGTGGTAAATTAAATTGATTGGACAACATTTGGAAAGGCACACACGTGTCTATGTAAGGTCCCACAGTGGACAATCCATGTCAGAGCAAAATTGTCCGTAGAGGTCCGAGACAGGATTGTGTTGAGGCACAGATCTGTGGAAGGGTACCAAAAAATGTCTGCAACATTGACGGTCCCCAAGAACACAGTGGCCTCCATCATCCTTAAATGGAATAAGTTTGGAACCACCAAGACTCTTCCTAGAGCTGGCTGCAGCCAAACTGAGCAATCGGGGGAGAAGGATCCTTGTCAGGGAGGTGACCGAGAACCCAATGATCACTCTGACAGAGCTACAGAGTTCCTCTGTGGAGATGGGAGAACCCTTCCAGAAGCACAACAATCTCTGGACCAATGCACCAATAAATAGAGTGGCCAGACAGAAGCCACTCCTCAGTAAAAAAGGCACATGACAGCCCGCTTGGCCCCTAAAGACTCTCAGACCATGAGAAACAAGATTTTCTGGTCTGATGAAACCAAGATTAAACACTTTGGCCTGAATGCCAAGCGTCACATCTGGAGGAAACCTGGCACCATCCCTAAGGTGAAGCATGGTGGTGGCAGTATCAGGCTGTGGGGATAATTTTCCAGCAGCAGAAACTGGGAGACAAGTCAGGAGAGAAAGAGAGAGAGAGAGAGAGAGAGATCCTTGATGAAAACCTGCTCCAGAGCGCTCAGGACCTCAGACTGGGGCGAAGGTTCACCTTCCAACAGGACAACAACCCAAACCACACAGCCAAGACAAAGAAGGAGTGGTTTTGGAATGTCCTTGAGTCTCTGAATGTCCTTGAGTGGCCCAGCCAGAGCCCGGACGTGAACCCAATCGAACATCTCTGGAGATACCTGAAAATAGCTGTGCAGCAACAATCCCTATCCAACCTGACAGAGCTTGAGAGGATCTGGAGAGAAGAATGGGAGAAACTCCCCAAACACAGGTGTGCCAAGCTTGTAGCGTCATACCCAAGAGGACTCAAGGCGGCAATCGCTGCCCAAGGTGCTTCAACAAAGTACTGAGTAAAGGGTCTGAATACTTATGTAAATGTGGTATTTCTGTTTTTTTATTTATTATATATTTTCCCCAAAAATTCTAAATCCGTATTTGCTTTGTCATTATGGGGTATTGTGTGTAGATTGACGGGGAAAAAAATGTTCCATCAATTTTAGAATAAAGCTGTAATGTAACATGTGGAAAAATTCAAGGGGTGTGAATTTCTTTCCAAATGCACTGTATATAACCTGAGCGGAGCGAAGCGGGAGGAGAGTAGTGGTGGAGCCTCTCGTGGTTTGGGATCATTGATCCTGGCAGCCATTGAGTGACCTAATCATTAGGGGCCTATGAGAAAAAAGGCTGCTTCCCAAATGGCACCCTAATCCCCTTTATATTGCACTACTTTCAGGTAAAAGGTATGACACTACATATGGAATAGTGTCCCATTTGGGAGGCAGCCGAGGGGATTTAGTGGGTAGAGACTGAGCTGGTCTCCGGTCTCTGGGATCTCTAAAAGGGGTGAACTCACAGCTCCACGTCCTCCAAGAGGTCAGCCTCTATCCATCTACTTCCACCACCATGACGTTACTGTGTCGGTGTGTGAGTGCGCGTGCCCGTCTCCTCTATTAACTGTACTTTCCTATTGTACAACCTTCATTCCAGTTTCCAGTGTAATGAGATCATTCTTAAGGTTGCCCTACATCAGAGGTGTCAGACTCACATTGCTACCGACCTCTTGTTCTCAATGAACACAATTCACACTATCTGAAGCTAGATTTGATTAAATTTCAAATTCAGTTCTATCAGCATCACATTTTAATCAATGATGAAGAATTGTGGGCGGTCTAATTATTTTATCATGAAAGGCTGGAAATGTTATATTATCTCCCCTCAGAGAGTCAAATCAGACGCACTGACAGCATTACAACGCTGCAGAATTTAGATGAGCTGGAGTCGGATGTTGGATCGGATATTGAGCTCGAAATCGACGTTACTGATGAAGAGTCATCTGTTTCTGATGTTCATTGAGCCTCCGTCTCCGATGCCTGAGCCTCACCGCAGAAAAACCAGAACTGAGCCAACATACGTTGATCCCAACTGCCACGGTGAGACAGAATTCTGGAATGAATGGCACGATTTGGGTAGAAAAGACTGACGAGAGCGCAACAAGGGGAACTTCACAAAGAGAGCAGGCCTTACACCTCAAGTAAAGAGACATTTCCAGAGCACTGGACATATCTCTTTGTTTATGTGCTGTCATGACGCTCCTGGGGGTGGGTCAAAGGCCTCAAATGAGCTTGGTATATAGCTTACAACCGGTTGGTCCGGTTTGGACACGTTAACACTCGGTTGTAAATTAGGCAGGAGGGGAATCTCTCCCTTTTCTGTTTTTGTGATGATAGGATTGTGATTTTAGTTCTCTAACGAGATCATAGCAGCCGCTATGAACAAGGCAGTTAACCCAATGTTCCTAGGCCGTCATTGTAAATAAGAATTTGTTCTTAACTGACTTGCCTAGTTAAATAAAGATTAAATAAAAAAATTGAAAATATACTTTGCCTCGTAACTAGACACGCCGGAGGGAGCTCAAACACCCCTTTTTACTCGAGGGTATAAAAGATTGAGTTAAAAATGAACATACCGTAAGAGTAAAACCACCAGCTGCGGCTAGGTCTTCAAGGGGTCGGAAACTTTCCAGAATCTTTCCGGGAATTTTACATGGGAAGTTAAGCCCGGTAATTTGGGGAATTATGGTTAAATTCATCAAAACAGTTAGCTTATAACAGTGAACTTCTAGGTTTTGTGGCATATTTTGGTTAAACTATCCCCAATTCAATGGAATTGCAACCCTCTGCATGAACAGTGCATTCGTCCATCACATGTGCAGTGCACTCTTCCATCACATGTGCAGTGCATTCTTCCATCAAATGTACAGTGCATTCTTCCATCACATGTACAGCTGATTCTCAAGATCTTGATAATTTGCAAATAAATTCATTAAAAATCCTACAATGTGATTTTCAGGATTTTTTCCCCTCATTTTGTCTGTCATAGTTGAAATGTTCCTATGATGAAATTACAGGCCTCTCTCATCTTTTTAAGTGGGAGAACTTGCTCAATTGGTGGCTGACTAAATACTTTTTTGCCCCACTGATATTCTTGTGTTTAATTCGGGAGATGGTAACTCGTTAACCTCTCTGGGATATGTGGGACACCATCCCACCTGGCCAAAATCCAGTGAAAATGCAGAGCCCCAATTCAAATAAAGTACTATTAAAAACTTGACTTTCATGAAATCACACATGCAATACACCAAACTAAAGCTACACTTGTTGTGAATCCAGCCAATGTGTCAGATTTCAAAAAGGCTTTACGGTGAAAGCAAACGATGCTATTATCTGAGGACAGCACCCCAGCAAACATTCACAGACAATCACATTTCAACACTCCAGGCGTGACACAAAACGCAGAAATAAAGATATAATTCATGCCTTACCTTAGATAAGCTTTTCTGTTGGCACAATATGTCCCATAAACATCACAAATGGTCCTCCTGATTAATTCCATCGATATATATCCAAAATGTCAATTTATTTGGAGTGTTTGATCCAGAAAAACACAGGTTCCAACTCGCGCAACATGACTAAAACATTTCTAAGTTACCTGTAAGCTTTGTCCAAACATTTCAAACTACTGTCCTAATACAACTTTAGGTATTTTTTTAATGTAAATAATCAATACAATTTAAGACGGCATTAACTGTGTTCAATACCGGAGGAAAACAAAGTGGAGCATGCTTTTCAGGTCATGCGCCTCTAACCAAGAGTACACTTCTCTCTAGCCTCGTTCTGAACAGTGATACTTCTTCATTTCTCAAAGGAAAAACCTTAATCAATTTCTAAAGACTGTTGACATCCAGTGGAAGCGATAGGAACTGCAAGAAAGTCCCTTCGAAATCTGGATTCCCAATGAAAGCCCATTGCCCGCCATATAAGTTATGTTATACTCACAGATATGATTCAAATGGTTTTAGAAACGTCAAGAGTGTCTTCTATCCAAATACGTGGGATACAGTATCTTGTCATGGCTATATTTCCACAACTATTTCTTAATGCAATTCATCATCTACAATTGTTTATGCACTATTTATCAAGCGTTGGTGCTTATGTTTGCACACCTTGTGGGTTGACATGCATCTGACGCGTTTGCAAAAGGAGACTTCCAGCAACGGTCTCAACATTCTCTAGCGGGTACTTTTAGGTTGAAAGGCCCAGAGGTTCTAGTGTTAAGGACATCGGAGTACTTACATTGGGCTTGACTAATGTGCAATCTAATTAAGCAATAAGGCACAAGGGGGTGTGGTATATGGCCAATATACCATGGCTAAGGGCTGTTCTTACGCAAAAAGCAACATGGCGTGCCTGGATAGAGCCCTAAGCTGTGGTTTATTAGCCATATACCACAAACCCCCGAGGTGCCTTATTGCTATTATAAACTGGTTACCAACGTAATTAGAGCAATACAAATAAATGTTTTGTCATGCATGCTGTCAGCGAATCAGCATTCAGGGCTTGAACCACCCCGTTTATAATAATACATTCAGAATTGGGGCGACAGGGTAGCCTAGTGGTTAGAGCGTTGGATTAGTAACCGGAAAGTTGCAAGTTCAAACCCCCGAGCTGACAAGGTACAAATCTGTCGTTCTGCCCCTGAACAGGCAGTTAACCCACTGTTCCTAGGCCGTCATTGAAAATAAGAATTTGATCGTAACTGACTTGCCTAGTTAAATAAAGGTAAAATAAAAATGTATAATGGGTTAGCATTGCAGGCATCTTTCTCTACCTTGAGGAGGACAACATTCAAAGGTAACCTTGACAGCTCAACTTCCAGCCCTCTAATCGACTTCAATGACCGTGAGTGGCGAGAGGATCTGACATTAAAGTGATGGTTTAAAACACACACTGACGCAGGCGCACACACGCCATGCGCACACGCTTAAACGTCCTAGTTGGTCATTTGGTTTAGCTGTCCAGCTCACTATTGTGTTGTTAACATTTCACTATTGTGAATGTATCAAACGTTTAAGCCTTGTGTACAGTGAAGCACATCTCCTAAAAGCCTACATGACTCGTGCAATTACGTTCCATTACATGTCATTTTTAACACAATGCTACAGTACAGTTGGTGAAAATCTAATAAAGACAGCTTGCTGTCGAAACATTGCTGAATAAAGTATTGCATCAGTGTGCAGCTTTTATTTTGCTTTTAAAATAATAATAATAATGCTACAGTGTAACACCAAAGGTAACAATGCTAATCTCGAGACAAGTATGATTCATACAGACTTACTCAATAACACATTGTTTACACTTGAGTAAAAACACCCATTCTTCACACTATTTTTCTACAGTAAGTTGCAAGCAATGAAAGCCTTCTATAAACGGTGAGAAGCAGGCAGAGAAACACAGTGGTTCTTCACTCAATTGAAATCCTTAATGTCAGAAACTTTATAAAATCAATGATTTCCCCATTATTTTAGACATGAAGTTTGATTTGATATATAAGCCTTTTGAGACTATTATATTGATGTTGGCATCTGAAATGAACTCTGGGGTCAAATCAAGTCAAAGAACATCTCAAACATTCGCAAAAAAAAAGTGTATCCATAACACAGGAAGTGTCAATTAAAGTAAATAACCTGTAGCAATAAACTAAGAAAGAGAGAGAACGAGGGAAAGAATGAGAGAGGGAACGAAAGAGAGAAACAAAGAGAGAAATTAACAGAGGGAGAGAGGGAAAGACCATTCGCACGAGAGAGAATGAATAAGAACCAAAGCCTCGGGCCAGCTAGTAAATATAATCAACATTTAAAAACTAAATTTCCCATGGGGGAGCGGGGCTGTGACCTCACTAGCGGAGTCAGGCAATGGCTGGAGAGGGGTTTTAGTGTCCCCTGGGAAGACCCAGGATTAGGCAGTGGGACAACTACGAGTTCCACAGTCCATCAATCACTATGGTACTGGGACGGAGGATAGACCGGGGAGCCACACACGCAAGCACACACGCACCCCTCCCATACTCACAGTGTGAGGTGGTTGAAGCCCACGGTCCTCAGTGTGAAAGCTCTGGCCAGCAGGCGACAGTGTGTGAACATAACACCGATGGTGTCCTCAAAGTCTGTCAGCTTCTGAAGCACCGGAGACGTCTCGATCAGCTGCCTGTCCGTCTGCGGCTCCTGCACCTGGTAAAACACAACACAGCATTTACAGCTAAACACCGCATGAAAAGAGCGGCACCTCCGTGGCATTCAGCTGTGGTTAGAGCAGGGATAGGCAAGTCTGGATCTGAAGGGTAGGTAGAAGACTAGAGGTGAGCAAACTTCCTGGCTTGAGGGCCACATTGGGATTTCAGAATTCAACGGAGGGCCTTTCAGATTTGATTTTACTGATTCCTTTGCGGGCCAGGAATAGGGCAGTTATTTGAAAATATAAGTTCAGTGCAATAGGGTTTTAACAGAGACAGAACACTGCATAATAATGATGACCTCCCTTATTAGGGGAAGGGATATGCTAGAACGCATGTGTGAAATCAGGAGAGGGCTGTGTGTGTGTGTTAAATCAGGAGATGCACTAGGTCTAATAGATGCATTCATCAGCCTCTAGCAGAGAGCAGTATCTGCAGTTGAAGTCAGAAGTTTACATACACCTTAGCCAAATACATTTAAACTCAGTTTTTCACAATTCCTGACATTTAATCCTAGTAAAAATTCCCTGTCTTAGGTCAGTTACGATCAACACTTTATTTGAAGAATGTGAAATGTCAGAATAATAGTAGAGAGAATGATTTATTTCAGCTTTTATTTCTTTCATTACATTCCCAGTGGGTCAGAAGTTTACATACACTCAATTAGTATTTGGTAGCTTTGCCTTTAAATTGTTTAACTTGGGTCAAACGTTTTGGGTAGCCTTCTACAAGCTTCCCACAATAAGTGGGGTGAATTTTGACCCATTCCTCCTGACAGAGCTGGTGTAACTGAGTCAGGTTTGTAGGCCTCCTTTCTCGCACACGCTTTTTCAGTTCCGCCCACACATTTTTTATAGGATTGAGGTCAGGGCTTTGTGATGGCCACTCCAATACATTTACTTTGTTGTCCTTAAGCCATTTTGCCACAACTTTGGAAGTATGCTTGGAGTCATTGTCCATTTGTGGCCAAGCTTTAACTTCTGACTAATGTCTTGAGATGTTGTTTCAATGTATCCACATAATTTTCTTTCCTCATGTTGCCATCTATTTTGTGAAGTGCACCAGTCCCTCCTGCAGCAAAGCACCACCACAACATGATGCTGCTCCAGGGCTTCACGGTTGGAATGGTGTTCTTCGGCTTGCAAGCATCCCCCTTTTTCCTCCAAGCATAACTATGGTCATTATGGCCAAAAAGTTCTATTTTTGTTTCATCAGACCAGAGGACATTCCTCCAAAAAGTATGATCTTTGTCCCCATGTGCATTTGCAAAACGTAGTCTGGCTTTTTATGGTGGTTTTAGCACAGTGGCTTCTTCTGTCGGAGCGGCCTTTCAGGTTGTCGATATAGGACTCGTTTTGCTGTGGATATAGATACTTCTGTACCTGTTTCCTCCAGCATCTTCAGAAGGTCCTTTGCTGTTGTTCTGGGATTGATTGCACTTTTCGCACCGAAGTATGTTCATCTCGAGGAGACAGAATGAGTCTCCTTCCTGAGCAGTATGATAGTCAAAAGTAGTACACTATAGAGAGAGTAGGGTCCCATTTGGGACATATTCATAATTTAAATTTAGACATTGACCTTGTTAGCTTCACATGTATAGCAAGTCAGTGAAGACCAAATTCTTATTTACAATGAAGGTCTACCCCGGCCAAACTTCGATGATGCTGGGCCAATTGTGTACCGCCCTATGGGATTCCTAATCATGTCCGGTTGTGATAGAGCCTGGAATCAAACCAGGGTGTCTGTAGTCATGCCTCTAGCACTGAGCTGCAGTGCCTTGAGACCTCTGCGCCACTGGGAGACCCATAGGGCGGCGCACAATTGGCCAAGTGTCGCCGCCATTGCAAATAAGATTTTGTTCTTAACTGACTTGCCTAGTTAAATATATATATTTTTAATTTTTAAAGTTGGATGGATGTCCTTTGGATGGTGGACCATTCTCGATACACAAGGGAAACTGTTTTGCGTGAAAAACCCAGCAGCATTGCAGTTCTTGACACACACAAACTGGTGCGCCTTGCACCTACTACCATACCACTTTCAAAGGCACTTAAATATTTTGCATTGCCCATTCACCCTCTGAATGCCACACATACACAATCCATGTTTCAATTGTCTCAAGGCTTAACAATCCTTATTTAACAGGTCTCATCCCCTGAATATACACTGATTGGAGTGGATTTCACAGGTGACATCAATAAGGGATCATAGCCTTCACCTGGATAGTCTCCGTCATAGAAAGAGCAGGTGTTCCTAATGTTTTGTACACACAGTATATATTCCATTGAGCACTGGAGAGCAGTAAATATTGCACATTGTTCCTCTGAGTTTACCTGCTTTCATTGAAGCAATATAGACTAAGCAGTGGTGGAATAGCTAGACGCCAAGTGTCAAACAGACAGAGTGGTTGGTTGCCAACTCTACATTTTAATTGGACGGCTGCTGGAAATGTCATGGTTCCGTCTTCCCACTTTAGCCCCAAAGAAGGCTTTCACATCTGCCTTCCTCTTAATTAACGACAACTGTTTAAATGCCATGCGTCACCACTAACGGCATTTGACGAGTCCAGCATTCATAACACTGTATCACACAAACACATACTTTTAGTCTGGCATTTAGTTTGACACATTTTTTTTATGTGGAGTTTTTCTAAGGGGATGATGGCTGGCCTGCTAGCAACGGTTCAAAAGGAAAAATCAATCATGAAAAATAAAAACAATGTGGAAAAATGACCAGGTTCAATGCGGAAGACACATTTTGGTTGAATGCATTCAGTTACGCAACTGACTAGGTATCCCCTTTCCATAATAAAGTGTAAATCTGAGCACACTCCGGCCCAGGTGGCTCTCTGATAGGGCTGGGAATTGCTAAGATATCATCCCAATACTTAGGTGGTGATACGATAGTATCAAGTATTGCCATTCTCGCGATTTCATATGTATTGCGATTTGATACTGTGATTTAATTGTGATATGTTCCAAACACACTGCTCACTATATGGCTGCTGCAGAGAGACAAGAGCATGAGAAAACGAGTTTTGACCAATCAAGGAAATAAAAGTGCTGAAAACATGTTGGCCCAATATTTAAAAAGTTGGAGAACAAGCTATAGGATGAAAAATACCGACTAGCGCCAGCTAACGAAGTCAAAAAGTCCCCCCCCCCCCCCCATCACAACTCTGAGCACTCACAGTCCTGGCCTAAAGCATGGAAAGTAGTCTCAGTCTCCGTATTCATACTCATTCACACTGAACCAAAAGGGGATGTGAAGCTTGCGTTGCGTGTTGACGTGAATGACACAGTGGTAAATGATTTCGGAGAGCCGAGGGGGGTGATGAGGCAGGTGCTGGTGCAGAGAGAGAGAGCAGAGGGGAACAGGGAGGACATGAAGATGTGCATGTTGTCAACCAGGAATCGTTCTGCTCTGTTCACTTTCTCCACAGACTGACTGAGCCAGGAGCGCTGCGCAGGCAGGCAGCACTTAGCCATGGTGCTTATGCTAATGTAGCACATGGGCCAACAGACACAGAGGTGCACGCACACACCATTACTACAGAACAGGATCCTGGAGATGGCTTGGCATCACCATAAGCCTGGGCCTCTTTATTGGTGAATCTCTTCACCAACTAACTCCTGACGATCATCAGCCTTCATGTCCTGCCTGGAGTCAAAGAGGCACCTGGTAACCCTGCGGGCTGAGAGAGAAAGATACACCTGGTAGCCCTTTAGGCTGAAAGACACCTGGAAACCCTTTAGGCTGAGAGAGCGAAAGAGGTACCTGGTAACCCTTTAAGGTCAGAGAGAGAGCCTTTGTGCCAGATGTGGATTCTCTCTGCTAACCAACTTCACCAACATTACCAAAAACAGATGTCTTCACTTAAATAATAATCTTATTGTAAATTGATTAACTCATGTTAAAGGTCTTTGAAATCAAGCGTACATAAACTAAGCCAGCCACACAAGGTAAGTAGGAGAGGGAGACCACCCTGACTAACCCACAGCAGACTGAATCAGGGTGGAAATATGGAGAGATGGAAGGATGGCCTTTTGCTCCAAACCTCGTAATTACCCAGGAGTGGTCCCTCCCTGACCGCTGAGGATTGTGGGATTGACCTCAAGGCTTCACCCTGACCTCAAAGGCTGCTGGTGGGAAGGGCATGGCTGAAATTACCATCAGCTGCCATCGTTAGAAGCTAGTAACAAGTCAAGAATGAGTGGCTGGAGCATTTTGGTAAAACAAAGACAATAAGTGGAACTGACACACAAAAACACAAGCACGCGCGTACACACACACACAAGCAGTGTTTGGGTCCCTGGAGGCCCCATGTGATTTGGGACTGGAGAATAATCCTGTTACACCATCTTTGATCTCTTCTTCCAAATCCTGATTTCAAACAAACATGCTCTTCACTCTACAACCCAATGTTTCTAGGCAGATCATGCAAAGCAAGGGGGAGAGAGAGAGAGGCAGAAAGAAAGAATTAGACAGTATGAGGAGAGAAAGAAAGAGAATCAAATATATCGAAAGAGAATAAAAGTTACAGAGCGACAGAGACAGAGCATGAAAGAGCGAGAGGGTGTCTGGGTAACAGTAAGAAAGAGAAAGAGGATTATGGAGAGCAGAAACAGCAGCGAGACAACAGAGCGAACTCGCTAGAAATGGAGTGTGTTCACACAACACACCGCCCCTGCTGCACCGATACATACGATACGTTTCTGCTTTAGGCACACGCCAGACACACAGACGTGTGCTACTGTCTTCTACTGTCTTAGCAGCATTTACATTGATCATATCCCACAGCAGACAGCAAAACTCATGTGGAGAGGATAACTGGAGAAGTGTGTGTGTGTGTGTGTGTGAGGGAAAGCTGTGCTCTATGGGGAGGGGGGCCTTACAAACACTATATATGCAAAAGTATGTGGACACCCATTCAAATGAATGGGTTTGGCAAGGTAAAAATCTGTCGTTCTACCCCTGAACAAGGCAGTTATCCCACTGTTCCCAGGTAGGCTGTCATTGTATATACAATATCCATTCTGAGCATTGCAGGGATAAACAGACAAATAGATTATTTCCAACCAACCTGCAGAGGATGGGGCGGGTAGTTGAGCCACACTTCTCGGAGGTCCTGTAAAAGGGGAGATGAGGAGAGATGGAAAAGAGGGGGGAGAGAGGTTACTGAGCGATTTTTTTTGGGAGAAGCCTTCATAACTCCATGGAGGGAGATACAATAACAGAAAGTGTACCAAATGGCACCATACTGAAGTAGTGCACTAGTGCCTTTGGAAAGTAATCAGACCCTTTGACTTTTCCCACATTTTGTTACGTTGTAGCCTTATTCTAAAATTGATTAAAAAAAAAAAACTCTGCAGCAATCTATACCCAATACCCCATAATGACAACAAAAACAGGTCAAGACATTTTTCCAAAGTATTAAACACACAAAACAGAAATACTTAATTTACATAAGTATTCAGACCCTTTGCTTTGAGACTCGAAATTGAGCTCAGGTGCATCCTGTTTCAATTGATCATCCTTGAGATGTTTCTACAACTTGAATAGAGTCCACCTCTAGTAAATGAGCCATGAGGTCGAAGGAATTGTCTGTAGAGCGCCGAGACAGGATTGTGTCGAGGCACAGATCTGGGGAAGATTACCAAAACATTTCTACAGCATTGAAGTTCCCCAAGAACACAGTGGCCTCGATCACACTTAAATGGAAGAAGTTTGGAACCACAAAGACTCTTCCTAGAGCTGGCTGCCCGGACAAACTGAGAAATCGGAGGAGAAGGGCCTTGGTCAGGGAGGTAACCAAGAACCCAATGGTCACTCTGACAGAGCTCCAGAGTTCATCTGTGGAGATGGGAGAACCTTCCAGAAGGACAACCATCTCTGCAGTACTCCACAAATTAGGCCTTTATGGTAGAGTGGCAAGACTGAAGCCACTCCTCAGCTAAAAGCCACCTAAAGACTTTCAGACCATGAGAAACAAGATTTTCTGGTCTGATGAAACCAAGATTGAACTCTTTGGCCTGAATGCCAGCGTCACGTCAGGACGAAACCTTGCACCATCCCTACAATGAAGCATGGTGGTAGCAGCATCAGGCTATGGGCATGTTTTCAGTGGCAGAGACTGGGAGACTAGTCAGGATCGACTAGGAATGATGAACGACGCAAAGCACAGAGAGATCCATGATGAAAACCTGCTCCAGAGCGCTCAGGACCTCAGACTGGGGCGAAGGTTCACCTTCCAACAGGATAACGACCCTAAGCACACAGCCAGGACAAAGCAGGAGAGGTTCGGGACAAGTCTCTGAATGTCCTTCAAATCAAATCAAATGTTAGTTGTCACATGTGCCGAATACAACAGGTGGAATGCTTTCTTACAAGCCCTTAACCAACAATGCAGTTTTAATAAAATAAAATAACAAATAATTAAGGAGCAACAATAAAATAGTAGTGAGGTTATTTACAGGGGGTTCCAGTACAGAGTCAATGTGTTATATACAGGGGGCAACGGTTAGTTGAGGTAATATATACATGTAGGTAGAGGATAATAAACACAGTAGCAGCTGCCTAACAATAGGGGGTGGGGACAATGCAAATAGTCCAGGTAGCCATTTCATTAACTGTTCAAGAGTCTTATGGCTTAGGGGTCGAAGCTGTTAAGAAGCCTTGTAGACCTAGACTTGGCGCTCTGGTACCGTTTGGTGGCTGGGGAATGTGCCACATTTTTGGGCCTTCCTCTGACACCGCCTGGTATAGAGGTCATGGATGGCAGGAAGCTTGGCCCCAGTGATGTACTGGGCCGTACACACTACCCTCTATAGTGCCTTGTGGTCAGAGGCAGTGCAGTTGCCATACCAGGAGGTGATGCAACCAGAGGGGGGAATACGCATTTTCCTGCCCTCTTCACGACTGTCTTGGTGTTTGGACCATGATAGTTTGTTGGTGATGTGGACACCAAGGAACTTGAAGCTCTCAACCTGCTCCACTACAGCCCTATCGATGAGAATGGGGGCTTGCTCAGTCCTCCTTTTTCTGTAGTCCACAATCATATCCTTTGTCTTGATCAGGGGAGATGATTGTGGACTACAGAAAAAGGAGGACCGAGTACAACCCCATTCTCATCGATCAGGGCTGTAGTGGCCCAGCCAGAGAACGGACTTGAACTCAATCAAACTTGTCTGGAGAGATCTGAAAACAGCTGTGCAGGAATGGCTCCCCATCCAACCTTACAGATCTTGCAGAAGATCTGCAGAGAAGAATAGGGGAAACTCCCCAAATACAGGTGTGCCAAGCTTGTAGCGTCAAACCCAAGAAGACCTGCGGCTGTAATCACTGCCAAAGTTGCTTTAACAAAGTACTCAGTAAAGCATCTGAATACTTAGGCAAATTTCAGTTTTTAAACCTGTTTTTGCTTTGTCATTATGGCGTATTGTGTGTTGATTGATGATGGGGGAAAAAAACACTATTTAATCCATTTAGAATAAGGCTGTAACCTAACAACATTTTGAAAAAGGGGTCTGAATGTGTTCTGAAGGCACTAGTGCCTTTTAAAATAGTGGACTATATAGGGAATATGGTGCCATTTCAGACACAGCCTGAAGCATCTGCTGCCTGGTGTCTGACTGACTGTGTGTCTGCATCCCAAATGGCACCCTATTCCCTACATAGTGCACTACTTTTGACCAAAACACTATGTAGGGACTAGGGTGCCATTTGAGACGCAGCCTGAATGAGTCAGCAGCTTGTCATTCTGAGCACAGAGGTCTCCTCAATGACCATTAGAACACCAGGGGAAGGCACGCACACACTAAAAACACACATTTGAAAGCTCCCATCGCCCCACACTGACAGACAGTGCCCTCCTTTTCCTCGGCCTGTGGAGAGAGATATGCATTTGTGCTGTGTGTTCCTCCCGTTCGGTCACTTAGTCTCGCTGTGTGCCACGCTGCATTAACGCCGGTGAGATGGGCTGGTTGCTAGGGAGACAGGTCGTCAGGACCCAATTTGGTGTTGGTGTCATATTGGGTGAGTCATTCCAGAGAGAGACAGGGGGAGAGACACGGAGGGACAGAGACAGAGAAATGACAGCCGGTGACATTGTCTGTCATAAGGGATTTCCCAAGTGGAAAAAAGATCAACCATTAAAGATAAGAACCATTCCAAGTGAGTTTGGCCAGATGGAGCATAGGGCTGGACGATATGGCTTAAAAATTGTCCCGATATTATTATTTAAAAAAATTTTTTTTACTTATGGGCAATTCACATTTTCTCTCTAAATAAACTTTTCAGGTCAATTAAAATGTCAAATGCTGCAAGGTTCTGTATTTATTTTCTTAGTCAACCTTGTGTTCTGTTTCGTTGGGTTCTAGAACGTAGCCCTGTTTCTTTGTGTTCCTGAACGTAGCCCTGTTTCTTTGTGTTCCTGAACGTAGCCCTGTTTCTTTGTGTTCCTGAACGTAGCCCTGTTTCTTTGTGTTCCTGAACGTAGCCCTGTTTCTTTGTGTTCCTGAACGTAGCCCTGTTTCTTTGTGTTCCTGAACGTAGCCCTGTTTCTTTGTGTTCCTGAACGTAGCCCCGTTTCTTTGTGTTCCTAAACGTAGCCCCGTTTCTTTGTGTTCCTGAACGTAGCCCCGTTTCTTTGTGTTCCTGAACGTAACCCTGTTTCTTTGTGTTCCTGAACGTAGCCCTGTTTCTTTGTGTTCCTGAACGTAGCCCTGTTTCTTTGTGTTCCTGAACGTAGCCCTGTCTTTCCTTTTTGTTCATTGATTTTACCTGTGTTAGTTACCTGGTCTCATCAGCACCTTATTTAGTTCAGTTCATACATCCTTCCGAGAGCAACTTCTCCCAACCATCCAGGAACAGTTTGGTGACGAACAATGCCTTTTCCAGCATGATGGAGCACCTTGCCATAAGGCAAAAGTGATAACTAAGTGGCTCGGGGAACAAAACATCGATATTTTGAGTCCATGGCCAGGAAACTCCCTAGACCTTAATCCCATTGAGAACTTGTGGTCTATCCTCAAGAGACGGGTGGACAAACAAAAACCCACAAATTCGGACAAACTCCAAGCATTGATTATGCAAGACTGGGCAGCCCTCAGTCATAATGTGGCCGAGAAGTTAATTGACAGCATGACAGGGCGGATTGCAGAGGTCTTGAAAAAGAAGGGTCAACGCTGAAAATATTGACACTTTGCATCAACTTCATATAATTGTCAATAAAAGCCTTTGACACTTATGAAATGCTTGTAACTATACTTCAGTATTCCATAGTGACATCTGACAAAAATATCTAAAGACACTGAAGCAGCAAACTTTGTGGAAATCAATATTTGTGTCATTCTCAAAATTGTGGGCCACGACTGCACTAAGCCTTTTCCTAGCTCGTTTGTGAGAACCAGTTAGAGCCTTCAGTCGTAGTTGTTTCACCTGCCTGTTTGCCTACCTGTGTATGACCATGATTACTGCCAGCTGCGAAGGCGAAATAAAGACCTGCTGCGCGCTGCGTGTGAATCTACACCCTTTTCTCCCTGAGTATTCATTACAGATACACTGCATTTAAAACAGTCAGCAATAATCTAATGAATCCAGGGCTTGTGAAATTACCCCTATGCTAAATACAAGCCCCCCACAACCATTAACCAAGATTAACTAAGAAATTGTATTATTTTGATCAAAATAGATTAACCTGCTTTTTAAAATCATTTTTTTAACAATAATCACTGATCTGGCTTTCAAGTCAGTCTTTGAAAATGGCCTTTATGTAAAAAATAAAATCAGTACCACGCATAATGCACATGAACTAATAATGACTAACTTATTGTCGCAGGCATCATAGAAAATTAACACAGTTCTCTCAAGAACAAGCCCACGTGCTCGTGAGTAGCCAGCAAATCTTGATACTTCCAGTTTAGCAAACGTGGATCTACTTGCTAGTTAAAAAGGCAGGACAGTTGAATTGTTACGAACCCACCCCTGTGTCTGTCTCCAACTGCAGCCTGTCCACTTTGTTCAGATATTGAAATCAAGTGGCTTGACTTATCTCTCACATGTATAAAACACAGACTAGACAGCTAGTATAACAGTCTTTGGGTAAAATGCTACTAGCGGTACGGCAAAATGAGCATTCATTTGACCAGAATTAATGTTGATACTCCCGTATTAGTAGTGATGACACATAAAAGGGTATTGTCAGAGAGGATAACTTCTCAATGTGTATCGGTGTCTATTTGACCGATTCCGTTGGGCCAAACCTCAAATGCAATTTGTGAGTTGAAACAGCTTGCCAGAGGTAGAAGTGATCTTTCATCTTTGTTTTTGTGAGTGGCAGGGGGAGGGACTTGCTGTGTATGTAAACATAGAGGAAGAGGTGAAGCGAGGGGTTTCACTCTTGACAAAAAATCTGTCCAAACATAAGCCACATGTATTTCTACGGGGTTATTTTGGACGTAAACTTGTCGCCTGCCAACCCGACTTTGGGGCAGCGACTACAATTGTTAGGGCGGAGACATGAGCATCTCATCATTACATTACATTACAGATCTCTGGTGTAAATGGGAAGGCGCACACAGCACAGAGGGAGTGAAGGAGATGAGACCAAAAAGACAGCATGAGAACAAGAAGACACAAAAGCACATGAAAACGAAAATAAATCAATAAAACAAAACCTTGATTCTTGCAAATACAGGCATTTGGAATATCGTGCAAAGACAAACATTCAAATTGATTTGATATATCGGCCCAACATAATGGAGCACACACACCTCAGCAACCCACCAATCATACTGTCTTCATGGCAAGGCACTGAAAAAAATGTATGAACGTGCTCAATATGTTTGAGCAAATGCTTCAATTCGTTTTCACATCTGTTCACGGGTAATAAGGCTGTAAGTACATATCACGTATTGAGTCAGCTTCGTATTGAGTAAGAAACCATGCAATGGGTTCTTCAGCCCTGGCATCACTCAGGAGGCAAGTCAATAACACTAGAGATGCTTTCAGGTGAACACTGGACTCAACACAAGACACACACCCACACAAATGAGACAGATGCACAGACACACACACAACAGATACACACACCCTCTCTTTCACTTACTCATACACACACAAACTCCGGTGTGTGTAGTCTCTGATCAAGGATGTGATTAAAATGGGAACGTGGGGCGCACGCAGACCCACCAGCCACATATAGACCAGAAGCACTAATGTTTCAATTACAGGCGGCGTCCCTAAGACAAGCCAGACAACAGGTTTAAATGATTACGCCCGCATCGAGTGGGGATTTAAGAATAACGTTTTCCTGACCAAGCTTGCGAGGTATAATTACAGGGGACAAATCATCAGTGGGTAGCTACGGATGAGTGAATCACGGCAGTTGGAAGGAAGATGGAGATTTCTCTCTCTCTTTCTCCCACTTCGTCTCTGTCCCTCTAAAGCGCCCATCCTCTCTAGTCATTTCCATCTCTCTCTCTCTCTCTCTCTCTCTCTCTCTCTCTCTCTCTCTCTCTTTCTCTCTCTCTCTCTCTCTCTCTCTTCTCTCTCTCCTCTCTCTCTCTCTCTCCTCCTCTCTCTCTCTCTC